>NW_027041524.1:0-79114 GCF_037179485.1 Ochlerotatus camptorhynchus
CAAATCGCGATTAGAGCCTTAATTAAGGAGATAAATCGATTTAAAGGTTTGGGAAGTTCACCGCCGATATATAAAGGATTTTGGAATATATACTGGGAAATTTGGGTATGAAAATTTCGAGCATCTGGACACCCCCCAAATCGCGATTAGAGCCTTAATTAAGGAGATAAATCGATTTAAAGGTTTGGGAAGTTCACCGGCCGATATATAAAGGATTTTGGAATATTTTATACTGGGAAATTTTAATTTCGAGCATCTGGACACCCCCCAAATCGCGATTAGAGCCTTAATTAAGGAGATAAATCGATTTAAAGGTTTGGGAAGTTCACCGGCCGATATATAAAGGATTTTGGAATATTATACTGGGAAATTTGGGTATGAAAATTTCGAGCATCTGGACACCCCCCAAATCGCGATTAGAGCCTTAATTAAGGAGATAAATCGATTTAAAGGTTTGGGAAGTTCACCGGCCGATATATAAAGGATTTTGGAATATTTTATACTGGGAAATTTGGGTATGAAAATTTCGAGCATCTGGACACCCCCCAAATCGCGATTAGAGCCTTAATTAAGGAGATAAATCGATTTAAAGGTTTGGGAAGTTCACCGGCCGATATATAAAGGATTTTGGAATATTTTATACTGGGAAATCTGGGTATGAAAATTTCGAGCATCTGGACACCCCCCAAATCGCGATTAGAGCCTTAATTAAGGAGATAAATCGATTTAAAGGTTTGGGAAGTTCACCGGCCGATATATAAAGGATTTTGGAATATTTTATACTGGGAAATTTGGGTATGAAAATTTCGAGCATCTGGACACCCCCCAAATCGCGATTAGAGCCTTAATTAAGGAGATAAATCGATTTAAAGGTTTGGGAAGTTCACCGGCCGATATATAAAGGATTTTGGAATATTTTATACTGGGAAATTTGGGTATGAAAATTTCGAGCATCTGGACACCCCCCAAATCGCGATTAGAGCCTTAATTAAGGAGATAAATCGATTTAAAGGTTTGGGAAGTTCACCGGCCGATATATAAAGGATTTTGGAATATTTTATACTGGGAAATTTGGGTATGAAAATTTCGAGCATCTGGACACCCCCCAAATCGCGATTAGAGCCTTAATTAAGGAGATAAATCGATTTAAAGGTTTGGGAAGTTCACCGGCCGATATATAAAGGATTTTGGAATATTTTATACTGGGAAATCTGGGTATGAAAATTTCGAGCATCTGGACACCCCCCAAATCGCGATTAGAGCCTTAATTAAGGAGATAAATCGATTTAAAGGTTTGGGAAGTTCACCGGCCGATATATAAAGGATTTTGGAATATTTTATACTGGGAAATTTGGGTATGAAAATTTCGAGCATCTGGACACCCCCCAAATCGCGATTAGAGCCTTAATTAAGGAGATAAATCGATTTAAAGGTTTGGGAAGTTCACCGGCCGATATATAAAGGATTTTGGAATATTTTATACTGGGAAATTTGGGTATGAAAATTTCGAGCATCTGGACACCCCCCAAATCGCGATTAGAGCCTTAATTAAGGAGATAAATCGATTTAAAGGTTTGGGAAGTTCACCGGCCGATATATAAAGGATTTTGGAATATTTTATACTGGGAAATCTGGGTATGAAAATTTCGAGCATCTGGACACCCCCCAAATCGCGATTAGAGCCTTAATTAAGGAGATAAATCGATTTAAAGGTTTGGGAAGTTCACCGGCCGATATATAAAGGATTTTGGAATATTTTATACTGGGAAATTTGGGTATGAAAATTTCGAGCATCTGGACACCCCCCAAATCGCGATTAGAGCCTTAATTAAGGAGATAAATCGATTTAAAGGTTTGGGAAGTTCACCGGCCGATATATAAAGGATTTTGGAATATTTTATACTGGGAAATCTGGGTATGAAAATTTCGAGCATCTGGACACCCCCCAAATCGCGATTAGAGCCTTAATTAAGGAGATAAATCGATTTAAAGGTTTGGGAAGTTCACCGGCCGATATATAAAGGATTTTGGAATATTTTATACTGGGAAATTTGGGTATGAAAATTTCGAGCATCTGGACACCCCCCAAATCGCGATTAGAGCCTTAATTAAGGAGATAAATCGATTTAAAGGTTTGGGAAGTTCACCGGCCGATATATAAAGGATTTTGGAATATTTTATACTGGGAAATTTGGGTATGAAAATTTCGAGCATCTGGACACCCCCCAAATCGCGATTAGAGCCTTAATTAAGGAGATAAATCGATTTAAAGGTTTGGGAAGTTCACTGGCCGATATATCAAGGATTTTGGAATATTTTATACTGGGAAATCTGGGTATGAAAATTTCGAGCATCTGGACACCCCCCAAATCGCGATTAGAGCCTTAATTAAGGAGATAAATCGATTTAAAGGTTTGGGAAGTTCACCGGCCGATATATAAAGGATTTTGGAATATTTTATACTGGGAAATCTGGGTATGAAAATTTCGAGCATCTGGACACCCCCCAAATCGCGATTAGAGCCTTAATTAAGGAGATAAATCGATTTAAAGGTTTGGGAAAGTTCACCGGCCGATATATAAAGGATTTTGGAATATTTTATACTGGGAAATTTGGGTATGAAAATTTCGAGCATCTGGACACCCCCCAAATCGCGATTAGAGCCTTAATTAAGGAGATAAATCGATTTAAAGGTTTGGGAAGTTCACTGGCCGATATATCAAGGATTTTGGAATATTTTATACTGGGAAATCTGGGTATGAAAATTTCGAGCATCTGGACACCCCCCAAATCGCGATTAGAGCCTTAATTAAGGAGATAAATCGATTTAAAGGTTTGGGAAGTTCACCGGCCGATATATAAAGGATTTTGGAATATTTTATACTGGGAAATCTGGGTATGAAAATTTCGAGCATCTGGACACCCCCCAAATCGCGATTAGAGCCTTAATTAAGGAGATTAATCGATTTAAAGGTTTGGGAAGTTCACCGGCCGATATATAAAGGATTTTGGAATATTTTATACTGGGAAATCTGGGTATGAAAATTTCGAGCATCTGGACACCCCCCAAATCGCGATTAGAGCCTTAATTAAGGAGATAAATCGATTTAAAGGTTTGGGAAGTTCACCGGCCGATATATAAAGGATTTTGGAATATTTTATACTGGGAAATTTGGGTATGAAAATTTCGAGCATCTGGGATACCATCTTCCCCAAATCGCGATTAGAGCCTTAATTAAGGAGATAAATCGATTTAAAGGTTTGGGAAGTTCACCGGCCGATATATAAAGGATTTTGGAATATTTTATACTGGGAAATCTGGGTATGAAAATTTCGAGCATCTGGACACCCCCCAAATCGCGATTAGAGCCTTAATTAAGGAGATAAATCGATTTAAAGGTTTGGGAAGTTCACTGGCCGATATATAAAGGATTTTGGAATATTTTATACTGGGAAATTTGGGTATGAAAATTTCGAGCATCTGGACACCCCCAAATCGCGATTAGAGCCTTAATTAAGGAGATAAATCGATTTAAAGGTTTGGGAAGTTCACCGGCCGATATATAAAGGATTTTGGAATATTTTATACTGGGAAATCTGGGTATGAAAATTTCGAGCATCTGGACACCCCCCAAATCGCGATTAGAGCCTTAATTAAGGAGATAAATCGATTTAAAGGTTTTGGAAGTTCACCGGCCGATATATAAAGGATTTTGGAATATTTTATACTGGGAAATTTGGGTATGAAAATTTCGAGCATCTGGACACCCCCCAAATCGCGATTAGAGCCTTAATTAAGGAGATAAATCGATTTAAAGGTTTGGGAAGTTCACCGGCCGATATATAAAGGATTTTGGAATATTTTATACTGGGAAATTTGGGTATGAAAATTTCGAGCATCTGGACACCCCCCAAATCGCGATTAGAGCCTTAATTAAGGAGATAAATCGATTTAAAGGTTTGGGAAGTTCACTGGCCGATATATCAAGGATTTTGGAATATTTTATACTGGGAAATCTGGGTATGAAAATTTCTAGCATCTGGACACCCCCCAAATCGCGATTAGAGCCTTAATTAAGGAGATAAATCGATTTAAAGGTTTGGGAAGTTCACCGGCCGATATATAAAGGATTTTGGAATATTTTATACTGGGAAATCTGGGTATGAAAATTTCGAGCATCTGGACACCCCCCAAATCGCGATTAGAGCCTTAATTAAGGAGATAAATCGATTTAAAGGTTTGGAAAGTTCACCGGCCGATATATAAAGGATTTTGGAATATTTTATACTGGGAAATTTGGGTATGAAAATTTCGAGCATCTGGACACCCCCCAAATCGCGATTAGAGCCTTAATTAAGGAGATAAATCGATTTAAAGGTTTGGGAAGTTCACTGGCCGATATATCAAGGATTTTGGAATATTTTATACTGGGAAATCTGGGTATGAAAATTTCGAGCATCTGGACACCCCCCAAATCGCGATTAGAGCCTTAATTAAGGAGATAAATCGATTTAAAGGTTTGGGAAGTTCACCGGCCGATATATCAAGGATTTTGGAATATTTTATACTGGGAAATCTGGGTATGAAAATTTCGAGCATCTGGACACCCCCCAAATCGCGATTAGAGCCTTAATTAAGGAGATTAATCGATTTAAAGGTTTGGGAAGTTCACCGGCCGATATATAAAGGATTTTGGAATATTTTATTCTGGGAAATTTGGGTATGAAAATTTCGAGCATCTGGACACCCCCCAAATCGCGATTAGAGCCTTAATTAAGGAGATAAATCGATTTAAAGGTTTGGGAAGTTCACCGGCCGATATATAAAGGATTTTGGAATATTTTATACTGGGAAATCTGGGTATGAAAATTTCGAGCATCTGGACACCCCCCAAATCGCGATTAGAGCCTTAATTAAGGAGATAAATCGATTTAAAGGTTTGGGAAGTTCACCGGCCGGATATATAAAGGATTTTGGAATATTTTATACTGGGAAATTTGGGTATGAAAATTTCGAGCATCTGGACACCCCCCAAATCGCTAGAGCCTTAATTAAGGAGATAAATCGATTTAAAGGTTTGGGAAGTTCACCGGCCGATATATAAAGGATTTTGGAATATTTTATACTGGGAAATTTGGGTATGAAAATTTCGAGCATCTGGACACCCCCCAAATCGTGATTAGAGCCTTAATTAAGGAGATAAATCGATTTAAAGGTTTGGGAAGTTCACCGGCCGATATATAAAGGATTTTGGAATATTTTATACTGGGAAATTTGGGTATGAAAATTTCGAGCATCTGGACACCCCCCGAAATCGCGATTAGAGCCTTAATTAAGGAGATAAATCGATTTAAAGGTTTGGGAAGTTCACTGGCCGATATATCAAGGATTTTGGAATATTTTATACTGGGAAATCTGGGTATGAAAATTTCGAGCATCTGGACACCCCCCAAATCGCGATTAGAGCCTTAATTAAGGAGATAAATCGATTTAAAGGTTTGGGAAGTTCACCGGCCGATATATAAAGGATTTTGGAATATTTTATACTGGGAAATCTGGGTATGAAAATTTCGAGCATCTGGACACCCCCCAAATCGCGATTAGAGCCTTAATTAAGGAGATAAATCGATTTAAAGGTTTGGGAAGTTCACTGGCCGATATATCAAGGATTTTGGAATATTTTATACTGGGAAATCTGGGTATGAAAATTTCGAGCATCTGGACACCCCCCAAATCGCGATTAGAGCCTTAATTAAGGAGATAAATCGATTTAAAGGTTTGGGAAGTTCACCGGCCGATATATAAAGGATTTTGGAATATTTTATACTGGGAAATATGAAAATTTCGAGCATCTGGACACCCCCAAATCGCGATTAGAGCCTTAATTAAGGTACTGTAGATACGATATATAAAGGATTTTGGAATATTTTATACTGGGAAATCTGGGTATGAAAATTTCGAGCATCTGGACACCCCCCAAATCGCGATTAGAGCCTTAATTAAGGAGATTAATCGATTTAAAGGTTTGGGAAGTATCACCGCAGAGTACTCGATATATAAAGGATTTTGGAATATTTTATTCTGGGAAATTTGGGTATGAAAATTTCGAGCATCTGGACACCCCCCAAATCGCGATTAGAGCCTTAATTAAGGAGATAAATCGATTTAAAGGTTTGGGAAGTTCACCGGCCGGATATATAAAGGATTTTGGAATATTTTATACTGGGAAATTTGGGTATGAAAATTTCGAGCATCTGGACACCCCCCAAATCGCGATTAGAGCCTTAATTAAGGAGATAAATCGATTTAAAGGTTTGGGAAGTTCACCGGCCGATATATAAAGGATTTTGGAATATTTTATACTGGGAAATTTGGGTATGAAAATTTCGAGCATCTGGACACCCCCCAAATCGCGATTAGAGCCTTAATTAAGGAGATAAATCGATTTAAAGGTTTGGGAAGTTCACCGGCCGATATATAAAGGATTTTGGAATATTTTATACTGGGAAATTTGGGTATGAAAATTTCGAGCATCTGGACCCCCCCCAAATCGCGATTAGAGCCTTAATTAAGGAGATAAATCGATTTAAAGGTTTGGGAAGTTCACCGGCCGATATATAAAGGATTTTGGAATATTTTATACTGGGAAATTTGGGTATGAAAATTTCGAGCATCTGGACACCCCCCAAATCGCGATTAGAGCCTTAATTAAGGAGATAAATCGATTTAAAGGTTTGGGAAGTTCACCGGCCGATATATAAAAGATTTTGGTATATTTTATACTGGGAAATTTGGGTATAAAAATTTCGAGCATCTGGACACCCCCCAAATCGCGATTAGAGCCTTAATTAAGGAGATAAATCGATTTAAAGGTTTGGGAAGTTCACCGGCCGATATATAAAGGATTTTGGAATATTTCATACTTGGAAATTTGGGTATGAAAATTTCGAGCATCTGGACACCCCCCAAATCGCGATTAGAGCCTTAATTAAGGAGATAAATCGATTTAAAGGTTTGGGAAGTTCACCGGCCGATATATAAAGGATTTTGGAATATTTTATACTGGGAAATTTGGGTATGAAAATTTCGAGCATCTGGGCACCCCCCAAATCGCGATTAGAGCCTTAATTAAGGAGATAAATCGATTTAAAGGTTTGGGAAGTTCACCGGCCGATATATAAAGGATTTTGGAATATTTTATACTGGGAAATTTGGGTATGAAAATTTCGAGCATCTGGACACCCCCCAAATCGCGATTAGAGCCTTAATTAAGGAGATAAATCGATTTAAAGGTTTGGGAAGTTCACCGGCCGATATATAAAGGATTTTGGAATATTTTATACTGGGAAATTTGGGTATGAAAATTTCGAGCATCTGGACACCCCCCAAATCGCGATTAGAGCCTTAATTAAGGAGATAAATCGATTTAAAGGTTTGGGAAGTTCACCGGCCGATATATAAAGGATTTTGGAATATTTTATACTGGGAAATTTGGGTATGAAAATTTCGAGCATCTGGACACCCCCCAAATCGCGATTAGAGCCTTAATTAAGGAGATAAATCGATTTAA
This sequence comes from Ochlerotatus camptorhynchus, assembly GCF_037179485.1. Taxonomy (NCBI): domain Eukaryota; kingdom Metazoa; phylum Arthropoda; class Insecta; order Diptera; family Culicidae; genus Ochlerotatus; species Ochlerotatus camptorhynchus. Next base: position 7,572 of record NW_027041524.1, read on the forward strand.
AGGTTTGGGAAGTTCACCGGCCGATATATAAAAGATTTTGGTATATTTTATACTGGGAAATTTGGGTATAAAAATTTCGAGCATCTGGACACCCCCCAAATCGCGATTAGAGCCTTAATTAAGGAGATAAATCGATTTAAAGGTTTGGGAAGTTCACCGGCCGATATATAAAGGATTTTGGAATATTTCATACTTGGAAATTTGGGTATGAAAATTTCGAGCATCTGGACACCCCCCAAATCGCGATTAGAGCCTTAATTAAGGAGATAAATCGATTTAAAGGTTTGGGAAGTTCACCGGCCGATATATAAAGGATTTTGGAATATTTTATACTGGGAAATCTGGGTATGAAAATTTCGAGCATCTGGACACCCCCCAAATCGCGATTAGAGCCTTAATTAAGGAGATAAATCGATTTAAAGGTTTGGGAAGTTCACCGGCCGATATATAAAGGATTTTGGAATATTTTATACTGGGAAATTTGGGTATGAAAATTTCGAGCATCTGGACACCCCCCAAATCGCGATTAGAGCCTTAATTAAGGAGATAAATCGATTTAAAGGTTTGGGAAGTTCACCGGCCGATATATAAAGGATTTTGGAATATTTTATACTGGGAAATTTGGGTATGAAAATTTCGAGCATCTGGACACCCCCCAAATCGCGATTAGAGCCTTAATTAAGGAGATAAATCGATTTAAAGGTTTGGGAAGTTCACCGGCCGATATATAAAGGATTTTGGAATATTTTATACTGGGAAATTTGGGTATGAAAATTTCGAACATCTGGACACCCCCCAAATCGCGATTAGAGCCTTAATTAAGGAGATAAATCGATTTAAAGGTTTGGGAAGTTCACCGGCCGATATATAAAGGATTTTGGAATATTTTATACTGGGAAATTTGGGTATGAAAATTTCGAGCATCTGGACACCCCCCAAATCGCGATTAGAGCCTTAATTAAGGAGATAAATCGATTTAAAGGTTTGGGAAGTTCACCGGCCGATATATAAAGGATTTTGGAATATTTTATACTGGGAAATCTGGGTATGAAAATTTCGAGCATCTGGACACCCCCCAAATCGCGATTAGAGCCTTAATTAAGGAGATAAATCGATTTAAAGGTTTGGGAAGTTCACTGGCCGATATATCAAGGATTTTGGAATATTTTACTCTGGGAAATTTGGGTATGAAAATTTCGAGCATCTGGACACCCCTTAATCGCGATTAGAGCCTTAATTAAGGAGATAAATCGATTTAAAGGTTTGGGAAGTTCACCGGCCGATATATAAAGGATTTTGGAATATTTTATACTGGGAAATCTGGGTATGAAAATTTCGAGCATCTGGACACCCCCCAAATCGCGATTAGAGCCTTAATTAAGGAGATAAATCGATTTAAAGGTTTGGGAAGTTCACCGGCCGATATATAAAGGATTTTGGAATATTTTATACTGGGAAATTTGGGTATGAAAATTTCGAGCATCTGGACACCCCCCAAATCGCGATTAGAGCCTTAATTAAGGAGATAAATCGATTTAAAGGTTTGGGAAGTTCACCGGCCGATATATAAAGGATTTTGGAATATTTTATACTGGGAAATTTGGGTATGAAAATTTCGAGCATCTGGACACCCCCCAAATCGCGATTAGAGCCTTAATTAAGGAGATAAATCGATTTAAAGGTTTGGGAAGTTCACCGGCCGATATATAAAGGATTTTGGAATATTTTATACTGGGAAATTTGGGTATGAAAATTTCGAGCATCTGGACACCCCCCAAATCGCGATTAGAGCCTTAATTAAGGAGATAAATCGATTTAAAGGTTTGGGAAGTTCACCGGCCGATATATAAAGGATTTTGGAATATTTTATACTGGGAAATTTGGGTATGAAAATTTCGAGCATCTGGACACCCCCCAAATCGCGATTAGAGCCTTAATTAAGGAGATAAATCGATTTAAAGGTTTGGGAAGTTCACCGGCCGATATATAAAAGATTTTGGTATATTTTATACTGGGAAATTTGGATATAAAAATTTCGAGCATCTGGACACCCCCCAAATCGCGATTAGAGCCTTAATTAAGGAGATAAATCGATTTAAAGGTTTGGGAAGTTCACCGGCCGATATATAAAGGATTTTGGAATATTTCATACTTGGAAATTTGGGTATGAAAATTTCGAGCATCTGGACACCCCCCAAATCGCGATTAGAGCCTTAATTAAGGAGATAAATCGATTTAAAGGTTTGGGAAGTTCACCGGCCGATATATAAAGGATTTTGGAATATTTTATACTGGGAAATTTGGGTATGAAAATTTCGAGCATCTGGACACCCCCCAAATCGCGATTAGAGCCTTAATTAAGGAGATAAATCGATTTAAAGGTTTGGGAAGTTCACCGGCCGATATATAAAGGATTTTGGAATTTTTTTTTACTGGGAAATTTGGGTATGAAAATTTCGAGCATCTGGACACCCCCCAAATCGCGATTAGAGCCTTAATTAAGGAGATAAATCGATTTAAAGGTTTGGGAAGTTCACCGGCCGATATATAAAGGATTTTGGAATATTTTATACTGGGAAATTTGGGTATGAAAATTTCGAGCATCTGGACACCCCCCAAATCGCGATTAGAGCCTTAATTAAGGAGATAAATCGATTTAAAGGTTTGGGAAGTTCACCGGCCGATATATAAAGGGTTTTGGAATATTTTATACTGGGAAATTTGGGTATGAAAATTTCGAACATCTGGACACCCCCCAAATCGCGATTAGAGCCTTAATTAAGGAGATAAATCGATTTAAAGGTTTGGGAAGTTCACCGGCCGATATATAAAGGATTTTGGAATATTTTATACTGGGAAATTTGGGTATGAAAATTTCGAGCATCTGGACACCCCCCAAATCGCGATTAGAGCCTTAATTAAGGAGATAAATCGATTTAAAGGTTTGGGAAGTTCACCGGCCGATATATAAAGGATTTTGGAATATTTTATACTGGGAAATTTGGGTTTGAAAATTTCGAGCATCTGGACACCCCCCAAATCGCGATTAGAGCCTTAATTAAGGAGATTAATCGATTTAAAGGTTTGGGAAGTTGACCGGCCGATATATAAAGGATTTTGGAATATTTTATACTGGGAAATTTGGGTATGAAAATTTCGAGCATCTGGACCCCCCCCCCCCAAATCGCGATTAGAGCCTTAATTAAGGAGATAAATCGATTTAAAGGTTTGGGAAGTTCACCGGCCGATATATAAAGGATTTTGGAATATTTTATACTGGGAAATCTGGGTATGAAAATTTCGAGCATCTGGACACCCCCCAAATCGCGATTAGAGCCTTAATTAAGGAGATAAATCGATTTAAAGGTTTGGGAAGTTCACCGGCCGATATATAAAGGATTTTGGAATATTTTATACTGGGAAATTTGGGTATGAAAATTTCGAGCATCTGGACACCCCCCAAATCGTGATTAGAGCCTTAATTAAGGAGATAAATCGATTTAAAGGTTTGGGAAGTTCACCGGCCAATATATAAAGGATTTTGGAATATTTTATACTGGGAAATTTGGGTATGAAAATTTCGAGCATCTGGACACCCCCCAAATCACGATTAGAGCCTTATATAAGGAGATAAATCGATTTAAAGGTTTGGAAAGTTCACCGGCCGATATATAAAGGATTTTGGAATATTTTATACTGGGAAATTTGGGTATGAAAATTTCGAGCATCTGGACACCCCCCAAATCGCGATTAGAGCCTTAATTAAGGAGATAAATCGATTTAAAGGTTTGGGAAGTTCACCGGTCGATATATAAAGGATTTTGGAATATTTTATACTGGGAAATTTGGGTATGAAAATTTCGAGCATCTGGACCCCCCCCAAATCGCGATTAGAGCCTTAATTAAGGAGATAAATCGATTTAAAGGTTTGGGAAGTTCACCGGCCGATATATAAAGGATTTTGGAATATTTTATACTGGGAAATCTGGGTATGAAAATTTCGAGCATCTGGACACCCCCCAAATCGCGATTAGAGCCTTAATTAAGGAGATAAATCGATTTAAAGGTTTGGGAAGTTCACTGGCCGATATATAAAGGATTTTGGAATATTTTATACTGGGAAATTTGGGTATGAAAATTTCGAGCATCTGGACACCCCCAAATCGCGATTAGAGCCTTACTTAAGGAGATAAATCGATTTAAAGGTTTGGGAAGTTCACCGGCCGATATATAAAGGATTTTGAAATATGTTATACTGGGAAATCTGGGTATGAAAATTTCAAGCATCTGGACACCCCCCAAATCGCGATTAGAGCCTTAATTAAGGAGATAAATCGATTTAAAGGTTTGGAAAGTTCACCGGCCGATATATAAAGGATTTTGGAATATTTTATACTGGGAAATCTGGGTATGAAAATCCCCCAAATCACGATTAGAGCCTTAATTAAGGAGATAAATCGATTTAAAGGTTTGGGAAGTTCACCGGCCGATATATAAAGGATTTTGGAATATTTTATACTTTGAAATTTGGGTATGAAAATTTCGAGCATCTGGACACCCCCCAATCGCGATTAGAGCCTTAATTAAGAAGATAAATTGATTTAAAGGTTTGGGAAGTTCACCGGCCGATATATAAAGGATTTTGGAATATTTTATACTGGGAAATTTGGGTATGAAAATTTCGAGCATCTGGACACCTCCCAAATCGCGATTAGAGCCTTAATTAAGGAGATAAATCGATTTAAAGGTTTGGGAAGTTCACCGGCCGATATATAAAGGATTTTGGAATATTTTATACTGGGAAATTTGGGTATGAAAATTTCGAGCATCTGGACACCCCCCAAATCGCGATTAGAGCCTTAATTAAGGAGATAAATCGATTTAAAGGTTTGGGAAGTTCACCGGCCGATATATAAAGGATTTTGGAATATTTTATACTGGGAAATTTGGGTATGAAAATTTCGAGCATCTGGACACCCCCCAAATCGCGATTAGAGCCTTAATTAAGGAGATAAATCGATTTAAAGGTTTGGGAAGTTCACCGGCCGATATATAAAAGATTTTGGTATATTTTATACTGGGAAATTTGGGTATAAAAATTTCGAGCATCTGGACACCCCCCAAATCGCGATTAGAGCCTTAATTAAGGAGATAAATCGATTTAAAGGTTTGGGAAGTTCACCGGCCGATATATAAAGGATTTTGGAATATTTCATACTTGGAAATTTGGGTATGAAAATTTCGAGCATCTGGACACCCCCCAAATCGCGATTAGAGCCTTAATTAAGGAGATAAATCGATTTAAAGGTTTGGGAAGTTCACCGGCCGATATATAAAGGATTTTGGAATATTTTATACTGGGAAATTTGGGTATGAAAATTTCGAGCATCTGGACACCCCCCAAATCGCGATTAGAGCCTTAATTAAGGAGATAAATCGATTTAAAGGTTTGGGAAGTTCACCGGCCGATATATAAAGGATTTTGGAATATTTTATACTGGGAAATTTGGGTATGAAAATTTCGAGCATCTGGACACCCCCCAAATCGCGATTAGAGCCTTAATTAAGAAGATAAATCGATTTAAAGGTTTGGGAAGTTCACCGGCCGATATATAAAGGATTTTGGAATATTTTATACTGGGAAATTTGGGTATGAAAATTTCGAACATCTGGACACCCCCCAAATCGCGATTAGAGCCTTAATTAAGGAGATAAATCGATTTAAAGGTTTGGGAAGTTCACCGGCCGATATATAAAGGATTTTGGCATATTTTATACTGGGAAATCAGGGTATGAAAATTTCGAGCATCTGGACACCCCCCAAATCGCGATTAGAGCCTTAATTAAGGAGATAAATCGATTTAAAGGTTTGGAAAGTTCACCGGCCGATATATAAAGGATTTTGGAATATTTTATACTGGGAAATCTGGGTATGAAAATTTCGAGCATCTGGACATCCCCCAAATCGCGATTAGAGCCTTAATTAAGGAGATAAATCGATTTAAAGGTTTGGGAAGTTCACCGGCCGATATATAAAGGATTTTGGAATATTTTATACTGGGAAATCTGGGTATGAAAATTTCGAGCATCTGGACACCCCCCAAATCGCGATTAGAGCCTTAATTAAGGAGATAAATCGATTTAAAGGTTTGGGAAGTTCACCGGCCGATATATAAAGGATTTTGGAATATTTTATACTGGGAAATTTGGGTATGAAAATTTCGAGCATCTGGACGCCCCCCAAATCACGATTAGAGCCTTAATTAAGGAGATAAATCGATTTAAAGGTTTGGGAAGTTCACCGGCCGATATATAAAGGATTTTGGAATATTTTATACTGGGAAATCTGGGTATGAAAATTTCGAGCATCTGGACACCCCCCAAATCGCGATTAGAGCCTTAATTAAGGAGATAAATCGATTTAAAGGTTTGGGAAGTTCACCGGCCGATATATAAAGGATTTTGGAATATTTTATACTGGGAAATTTGGGTATGAAAATTTCGAGCATCTGGACACCTCCCAAATCGCGATTAGAGCCTTAATTAAGGAGATAAATCGATTTAAAGGTTTGGGAAGTTCACCGGCCGATATATAAAGGATTTTGGAATATTTTATACTGGGAAATCTGGGTATGAAAATTTCGAGCATCTGGACACCCCCCAAATCGCGATTAGAGCCTTAATTAAGGAGATAAATCGATTTAAAGGTTTTGAAGTTCACCGGCCGATATATAAAGGATTTTGGAATATTTTATACTGGGAAATTTGGGTTTGAAAATTTCGAGCATCTGGACACCCCCCAAATCGCGATTAGAGCCTTAATTAAGGAGATTAATCGATTTAAAGGTTTGGGAAGTTCACCGGCCGATATATAAAGGATTTTGGAATATTTTATACTGGGAAATTTGGGTATGAAAATTTCGAGCATCTGGACACCTCCCAAATCGCGATTAGAGCCTTAATTAAGGAGATAAATCGATTTAAAGGTTTGGGAAGTTCACCGGCCGATATATAAAGGATTTTGGAATATTTTATACTTGGAAATTTGGGTATGAAAATTTCGAGCATCTGGACACCCCCCAAATCGCGATTAGAGCCTTAATTAAGGAGATAAATCGATTTAAAGGTTTGGGAAGTTCACCGGCCGATATATAATGGATTTTGGAATATTTTATACTGGAAAATTTGGGTATGAAAATTTCGAGCATCTGGACACCCCCCAAATCGCGATTAGAGCCTTAATTAAAGAGATAAATCGATTTAAAGGTTTGGGAAGTTCATCGGCCGATATATAAAGGATTTTGGAATATTTTATACTGGGAAATTTGGGTATGAAAATTTCGAGCATCTGGACACCCCCCAAATCGCGATTAGAGCCTTAATTAAGGAGATAAATCGATTTAAAGGTTTGGGAAGTTCACCGGCCGATATATAAAGGATTTTGGAATATTTTATACTGGAAAATTTGGGTATGAAAATTTCGAGCATCTGGACACCCCCCAAATCGCGATTAGAGCCTTAATTAAGGAGATAAATCGATTTAAAGGTTTGGGAAGTTCACCGGCCGATATATAAAGGATTTTGGAATATTTTATACTGGGAAATTTTTTGTATGAAAATTTCGAGCATCTGGACACCCCCCAAATCGCGATTAGAGCCTTAATTAAGGAGATAAATCGATTTAAAGGTTTGGGAAGTTCACCGGCCGATATATAAAGGATTTTGGAATATTTTATATTGGGAAATTTGGGTATGAAAATTTAGAGCATCTGGACACCCCCCAAATCGCGATTAGAGCCTTAATTAAGGAGATAAATCGATTTAAAGGTTTGGGAAGTTCACCGGCCGATATATAAAGGATTTTGGAATATTTTATACAGGGAAATCTGGGTATGAAAATTTCGAGCATCTGGACACCCCCCAAATCGCGATTAGAGCCTTAATTAAGGAGATAAATCGATTTAAAGATTTGGGAAGTTCACCGGCCGATATATAAAGGATTTTGGAATATTTTATACTGGGAAATTTGGGTATGAAAATTTCGAGCATCTGGACACCCCCCAAATCGCGATTAGAGCCTTAATTAAGGAGATAAATCGATTTAAAGGTTTGGGAAGTTCACCGGCCGATATATAAAGGATTTTGGAATATTTTATACTGGGAAATTTGGGTATGAAAATTTCGAGCATCTGGACACCCCCCAAATCGCGATTAGAGCCTTAATTAAGGAGATAAATCGATTTAAAGGTTTGGGAAGTTCACCGGCCGATATATAAAGGATTTTGGAATATTTTATACTGGAAAATTTGGGTATGAAAATTTTGAGCATCTGGACACCCGCCAAATCGCGATTAGAGCCTTAATTAAGGAGATAAATCGATTTAAAGGTTTGGGAAGTTCACCGGCCGATATATAAAGGATTTTGGAATATTTTATACTGGGAAATCTGGGTATGAAAATTTCGAGCATCTGGACACCCCCCAAATCGCGATTAGAGCCTTAATTAAGGAGATAAATCGATTTAAAGGTTTGGGAAGTTCACCGGCCGATATATAAAGGATTTTGGAATATTTTATACTGGGAAATTTGGGTATGAAAATTTCGAGCATCTGGACACCCCCCAAATCGCGATTAGAGCCTTAATTAAGGAGATAAATCGATTTAAAGGTTTGGGAAGTTCACCGGCCGATATATAAAGGATTTTGGAATATTTTATACTGGGAAATTTGGGTATGAAAATTTCGAGCATCTGGACACCCCCCAAATCGCGATTAGAGCCTTAATTAAGGAGATAAATCGATTTAAAGGTTTGGGAAGTTCACCGGCCGATATATAAAGGATTTTGGAATATTTTATACTGGGAAATTTGGGTATGAAAATTTCGAGCATCTGGACACCCCCCAAATCGCGATTAGAGCCTTAATTAAGGAGATAAATCGATTTAAAGGTTTGGGAAGTTCACCGGCCGATATATAAAGGATTTTGGAATATTTTATACTGGGAAATTTGGGTATGAAAATTTTGAGCATCTGGACACCCGCCAAATCGCGATTAGAGCCTTAATTAAGGAGATAAATCGATTTAAAGGTTTGGGAAGTTCACCGGCCGATATATAAAGGATTTTGGAATATTTTATACTGGGAAATTTGGGTATGAAAATTTCGAGCATCTGGACACCCCCCAAATCGCGATTAGAGCCTTAATTAAGGAGATAAATCGATTTAAAGGTTTGGGAAGTTCACCGGCCGATATATAAAGGATTTTGGAATATTTTATACTGGGAAATTTGGGTATGAAAATTTCGAGCATCTGGACACCCCCCAAATCGCGATTAGAGCCTTAATTAAGGAGATAAATCGATTTAAAGGTTTGGGAAGTTCACCGGCCGATATATAAAGGATTTTGGAATATTTTATACTGGGAAATTTGGGTATGAAAATTTCGAGCATCTGGACACCCCCCAAATCGCGATTAGAGCCTTAATTAAGGAGATAAATCGATTTAAAGGTTTGGGAAGTTCACCGGCCGATATATAAAGGATTTTGGAATATTTTATACTGGGAAATTTGGGTATGAAAATTTCGAGCATCTGGACACCCCCCAAATCGCGATTAGAGCCTTAATTAAGGAGATAAATCGATTTAAAGGTTTGGGAAGTTCACCGGCCGATATATAAAGGATTTTGGAATATTTTATACTGGGAAATTTGGGTATGAAAATTTCGAGCATCTGGACACCCCCCAAATCGCGATTAGAGCCTTAATTAAGGAGATAAATCGATTTAAAGGTTTGGGAAGTTCACCGGCCGATATATAAAAGATTTTGGTATATTTTATACTGGGAAATTTGGATATAAAAATTTCGAGCATCTGGACACCCCCCAAATCGCGATTAGAGCCTTAATTAAGGAGATAAATCGATTTAAAGGTTTGGGAAGTTCACCGGCCGATATATAAAGGATTTTGGAATATTTCATACTTGGAAATTTGGGTATGAAAATTTCGAGCATCTGGACACCCCCCAAATCGCGATTAGAGCCTTAATTAAGGAGATAAATCGATTTAAAGGTTTGGGAAGTTCACCGGCCGATATATAAAGGATTTTGGAATATTTTATACTGGGAAATTTGGGTATGAAAATTTCGAGCATCTGGACACCCCCCAAATCGCGATTAGAGCCTTAATTAAGGAGATAAATCGATTTAAAGGTTTGGGAAGTTCACCGGCCGATATATAAAGGATTTTGGAATTTTTTTTTACTGGGAAATTTGGGTATGAAAATTTCGAGCATCTGGACACCCCCCAAATCGCGATTAGAGCCTTAATTAAGGAGATAAATCGATTTAAAGGTTTGGGAAGTTCACCGGCCGATATATAAAGGATTTTGGAATATTTTATACTGGGAAATTTGGGTATGAAAATTTCGAGCATCTGGACACCCCCCAAATCGCGATTAGAGCCTTAATTAAGGAGATAAATCGATTTAAAGGTTTGGGAAGTTCACCGGCCGATATATAAAGGGTTTTGGAATATTTTATACTGGGAAATTTGGGTATGAAAATTTCGAACATCTGGACACCCCCCAAATCGCGATTAGAGCCTTAATTAAGGAGATAAATCGATTTAAAGGTTTGGGAAGTTCACCGGCCGATATATAAAGGATTTTGGAATATTTTATACTGGGAAATTTGGGTATGAAAATTTCGAGCATCTGGACACCCCCCAAATCGCGATTAGAGCCTTAATTAAGGAGATAAATCGATTTAAAGGTTTGGGAAGTTCACCGGCCGATATATAAAGGATTTTGGAATATTTTATACTGGGAAATTTGGGTTTGAAAATTTCGAGCATCTGGACACCCCCCAAATCGCGATTAGAGCCTTAATTAAGGAGATTAATCGATTTAAAGGTTTGGGAAGTTGACCGGCCGATATATAAAGGATTTTGGAATATTTTATACTGGGAAATTTGGGTATGAAAATTTCGAGCATCTGGACCCCCCCCCCCCAAATCGCGATTAGAGCCTTAATTAAGGAGATAAATCGATTTAAAGGTTTGGGAAGTTCACCGGCCGATATATAAAGGATTTTGGAATATTTTATACTGGGAAATCTGGGTATGAAAATTTCGAGCATCTGGACACCCCCCAAATCGCGATTAGAGCCTTAATTAAGGAGATAAATCGATTTAAAGGTTTGGGAAGTTCACCGGCCGATATATAAAGGATTTTGGAATATTTTATACTGGGAAATTTGGGTATGAAAATTTCGAGCATCTGGACACCCCCCAAATCGTGATTAGAGCCTTAATTAAGGAGATAAATCGATTTAAAGGTTTGGGAAGTTCACCGGCCAATATATAAAGGATTTTGGAATATTTTATACTGGGAAATTTGGGTATGAAAATTTCGAGCATCTGGACACCCCCCAAATCACGATTAGAGCCTTATATAAGGAGATAAATCGATTTAAAGGTTTGGAAAGTTCACCGGCCGATATATAAAGGATTTTGGAATATTTTATACTGGGAAATTTGGGTATGAAAATTTCGAGCATCTGGACACCCCCCAAATCGCGATTAGAGCCTTAATTAAGGAGATAAATCGATTTAAAGGTTTGGGAAGTTCACCGGTCGATATATAAAGGATTTTGGAATATTTTATACTGGGAAATTTGGGTATGAAAATTTCGAGCATCTGGACCCCCCCCCAAATCGCGATTAGAGCCTTAATTAAGGAGATAAATCGATTTAAAGGTTTGGGAAGTTCACCGGCCGATATATAAAGGATTTTGGAATATTTTATACTGGGAAATCTGGGTATGAAAATTTCGAGCATCTGGACACCCCCCAAATCGCGATTAGAGCCTTAATTAAGGAGATAAATCGATTTAAAGGTTTGGGAAGTTCACTGGCCGATATATAAAGGATTTTGGAATATTTTATACTGGGAAATTTGGGTATGAAAATTTCGAGCATCTGGACACCCCCAAATCGCGATTAGAGCCTTACTTAAGGAGATAAATCGATTTAAAGGTTTGGGAAGTTCACCGGCCGATATATAAAGGATTTTGAAATATGTTATACTGGGAAATCTGGGTATGAAAATTTCAAGCATCTGGACACCCCCCAAATCGCGATTAGAGCCTTAATTAAGGAGATAAATCGATTTAAAGGTTTGGAAAGTTCACCGGCCGATATATAAAGGATTTTGGAATATTTTATACTGGGAAATCTGGGTATGAAAATCCCCCAAATCACGATTAGAGCCTTAATTAAGGAGATAAATCGATTTAAAGGTTTGGGAAGTTCACCGGCCGATATATAAAGGATTTTGGAATATTTTATACTTTGAAATTTGGGTATGAAAATTTCGAGCATCTGGACACCCCCCAATCGCGATTAGAGCCTTAATTAAGAAGATAAATTGATTTAAAGGTTTGGGAAGTTCACCGGCCGATATATAAAGGATTTTGGAATATTTTATACTGGGAAATTTGGGTATGAAAATTTCGAGCATCTGGACACCTCCCAAATCGCGATTAGAGCCTTAATTAAGGAGATAAATCGATTTAAAGGTTTGGGAAGTTCACCGGCCGATATATAAAGGATTTTGGAATATTTTATACTGGGAAATTTGGGTATGAAAATTTCGAGCATCTGGACACCCCCCAAATCGCGATTAGAGCCTTAATTAAGGAGATAAATCGATTTAAAGGTTTGGGAAGTTCACCGGCCGATATATAAAGGATTTTGGAATATTTTATACTGGGAAATTTGGGTATGAAAATTTCGAGCATCTGGACACCCCCCAAATCGCGATTAGAGCCTTAATTAAGGAGATAAATCGATTTAAAGGTTTGGGAAGTTCACCGGCCGATATATAAAAGATTTTGGTATATTTTATACTGGGAAATTTGGGTATAAAAATTTCGAGCATCTGGACACCCCCCAAATCGCGATTAGAGCCTTAATTAAGGAGATAAATCGATTTAAAGGTTTGGGAAGTTCACCGGCCGATATATAAAGGATTTTGGAATATTTCATACTTGGAAATTTGGGTATGAAAATTTCGAGCATCTGGACACCCCCCAAATCGCGATTAGAGCCTTAATTAAGGAGATAAATCGATTTAAAGGTTTGGGAAGTTCACCGGCCGATATATAAAGGATTTTGGAATATTTTATACTGGGAAATTTGGGTATGAAAATTTCGAGCATCTGGACACCCCCCAAATCGCGATTAGAGCCTTAATTAAGGAGATAAATCGATTTAAAGGTTTGGGAAGTTCACCGGCCGATATATAAAGGATTTTGGAATATTTTATACTGGGAAATTTGGGTATGAAAATTTCGAGCATCTGGACACCCCCCAAATCGCGATTAGAGCCTTAATTAAGAAGATAAATCGATTTAAAGGTTTGGGAAGTTCACCGGCCGATATATAATGGATTTTGGAATATTTTATACTGGAAAATTTGGGTATGAAAATTTCGAGCATCTGGACACCCCCCAAATCGCGATTAGAGCCTTAATTAAAGAGATAAATCGATTTAAAGGTTTGGGAAGTTCACCGGCCGATATATAAAGGATTTTGGAATATTTTATACTGGGAAATTTGGGTATGAAAATTTCGAGCATCTGGACACCCCCCAAATCGCGATTAGAGCCTTAATTAAGGAGATAAATCGATTTAAAGGTTTGGGAAGTTCACCGGCCGATATATAAAGGATTTTGGAATATTTTATACTGGAAAATTTGGGTATGAAAATTTCGAGCATCTGGACACCCCCCAAATCGCGATTAGAGCCTTAATTAAGGAGATAAATCGATTTAAAGGTTTGGGAAGTTCACCGGCCGATATATAAAGGATTTTGGAATATTTTATACTGGGAAATTTTTTGTATGAAAATTTCGAGCATCTGGACACCCCCCAAATCGCGATTAGAGCCTTAATTAAGGAGATAAATCGATTTAAAGGTTTGGGAAGTTCACCGGCCGATATATAAAGGATTTTGGAATATTTTATATTGGGAAATTTGGGTATGAAAATTTAGAGCATCTGGACACCCCCCAAATCGCGATTAGAGCCTTAATTAAGGAGATAAATCGATTTAAAGGTTTGGGAAGTTCACCGGCCGATATATAAAGGATTTTGGAATATTTTATACAGGGAAATCTGGGTATGAAAATTTCGAGCATCTGGACACCCCCCAAATCGCGATTAGAGCCTTAATTAAGGAGATAAATCGATTTAAAGATTTGGGAAGTTCACCGGCCGATATATAAAGGATTTTGGAATATTTTATACTGGGAAATTTGGGTATGAAAATTTCGAGCATCTGGACACCCCCCAAATCGCGATTAGAGCCTTAATTAAGGAGATAAATCGATTTAAAGGTTTGGGAAGTTCACCGGCCGATATATAAAGGATTTTGGAATATTTTATACTGGGAAATTTGGGTATGAAAATTTCGAGCATCTGGACACCCCCCAAATCGCGATTAGAGCCTTAATTAAGGAGATAAATCGATTTAAAGGTTTGGGAAGTTCACCGGCCGATATATAAAGGATTTTGGAATATTTTATACTGGAAAATTTGGGTATGAAAATTTTGAGCATCTGGACACCCGCCAAATCGCGATTAGAGCCTTAATTAAGGAGATAAATCGATTTAAAGGTTTGGGAAGTTCACCGGCCGATATATAAAGGATTTTGGAATATTTTATACTGGGAAATCTGGGTATGAAAATTTCGAGCATCTGGACACCCCCCAAATCGCGATTAGAGCCTTAATTAAGGAGATAAATCGATTTAAAGGTTTGGGAAGTTCACCGGCCGATATATAAAGGATTTTGGAATATTTTATACTGGGAAATTTGGGTATGAAAATTTCGAGCATCTGGACACCCCCCAAATCGCGATTAGAGCCTTAATTAAGGAGATAAATCGATTTAAAGGTTTGGGAAGTTCACCGGCCGATATATAAAGGATTTTGGAATATTTTATACTGGGAAATTTGGGTATGAAAATTTCGAGCATCTGGACACCCCCCAAATCGCGATTAGAGCCTTAATTAAGGAGATAAATCGATTTAAAGGTTTGGGAAGTTCACCGGCCGATATATAAAGGATTTTGGAATATTTTATACTGGGAAATTTGGGTATGAAAATTTCGAGCATCTGGACACCCCCCAAATCGCGATTAGAGCCTTAATTAAGGAGATAAATCGATTTAAAGGTTTGGGAAGTTCACCGGCCGATATATAAAGGATTTTGGAATATTTTATACTGGGAAATTTGGGTATGAAAATTTCGAGCATCTGGACACCCCCCAAATCGCGATTAGAGCCTTAATTAAGGAGATAAATCGATTTAAAGGTTTGGGAAGTTCACCGGCCGATATATAAAGGATTTTGGAATATTTTATACTGGGAAATTTGGGTATGAAAATTTTGAGCATCTGGACACCCGCCAAATCGCGATTAGAGCCTTAATTAAGGAGATAAATCGATTTAAAGGTTTGGGAAGTTCACCGGCCGATATATAAAGGATTTTGGAATATTTTATACTGGGAAATTTGGGTATGAAAATTTCGAGCATCTGGACATCCCCCAAATCGCGATTAGAGCCTTAATTAAGGAGATAAATCGATTTAAAGGTTTGGGAAGTTCACCGGCCGATATATAAAGGATTTTGGAATATTTTATACTGGGAAATTTGGGTATGAAAATTTCGAGCATCTGGACACCCCCCAAATCGCGATTAGAGCCTTAATTAAGGAGATAAATCGATTTAAAGGTTTGGGAAGTTCACCGGCCGATATATAAAGGATTTTGGAATATTTTATACTGGGAAATTTGGGTATGAAAATTTCGAGCATCTGGACACCCCCCAAATCGCGATTAGAGCCTTAATTAAGGAGATAAATCGATTTAAAGGTTTGGGAAGTTCACCGGCCGATATATAAAGGATTTTGGAATATTTTATACTGGGAAATCTGGGTATGAAAATTTCGAGCATCTGGACACCCCCCAAATCGCGATTAGAGCCTTAATTAAGGAGATAAATCGATTTAAAGGTTTGGGAAGTTCACCGGCCGATATATAAAGGATTTTGGAATATTTTATACTGGGAAATTTGGGTATGAAAATTTCGAGCATCTGGACACCCCCCAAATCGCGATTAGAGCCTTAATTAAGGAGATAAATCGATTTAAAGGTTTGGGAAGTTCACCGGCCGATATATAAAGGATTTTGGAATATTTTATACTGGGAAATTTGGGTATGAAAATTTCGAGCATCTGGACACCCCCCAAATCGCGATTAGAGCCTTAATTAAGGAGATAAATCGATTTAAAGGTTTGGGAAGTTCACCGGCCGATATATAAAGGATTTTGGAATATTTTATACTGGGAAATTTGGGTATGAAAATTTCGAGCATCTGGACACCCCCCAAATCGCGATTAGAGCCTTAATTAAGGAGATAAATCGATTTAAAGGTTTGGGAAGTTCACCGGCCGATATATAAAGGATTTTGGAATATTTTATACTGGGAAATCTGGGTATGAAAATTTCGAGCATCTGGACACCCCCCAAATCGCGATTAGAGCCTTAATTAAGGAGATTAATCGATTTAAAGGTTTGGGAAGTTCACCGGCCGATATATAAAGGATTTTGGAATATTTTATACTGGGAAATTTGGGTATGAAAATTTCGAGCATCTGGACACCTCCCAAATCGCGATTAGAGCCTTAATTAAGGAGATAAATCGATTTAAAGGTTTGGGAAGTTCACCGGCCGATATATAAAGGATTTTGGAATATTTTATACTTGGAAATTTGGGTATGAAAATTTCGAGCATCTGGACACCCCCCAAATCGCGATTAGAGCCTTAATTAAGGAGATAAATCGATTTAAAGGTTTGGGAAGTTCACCGGCCGATATATAATGGATTTTGGAATATTTTATACTGGAAAATTTGGGTATGAAAATTTCGAGCATCTGGACACCCCCCAAATCGCGATTAGAGCCTTAATTAAAGAGATAAATCGATTTAAAGGTTTGGGAAGTTCACCGGCCGATATATAAAGGATTTTGGAATATTTTATACTGGGAAATTTGGGTATGAAAATTTCGAGCATCTGGACACCCCCCAAATCGCGATTAGAGCCTTAATTAAGGAGATAAATCGATTTAAAGGTTTGGGAAGTTCACCGGCCGATATATAAAGGATTTTGGAATATTTTATACTGGGAAATTTGGGTATGAAAATTTCGAGCATCTGGACACCCCCCAAATCGCGATTAGAGCCTTAATTAAGGAGATAAATCGATTTAAAGGTTTGGGAAGTTCACCGGCCGATATATAAAGGATTTTGGCATATTTTATACAGGGAAATCTGGGTATGAAAATTTCGAGCATCTGGACACCCCCCAAATCGCGATTAGAGCCTTAATTAAGGAGATAAATCGATTTAAAGATTTGGGAAGTTCACCGGCCGATATATAAAGGATTTTGGAATATTTTATACTGGGAAATTTGGGTATGAAAATTTCGAGCATCTGGACACCCCCCAAATCGCGATTAGAGCCTTAATTAAGGAGATAAATCGATTTAAAGGTTTGGGAAGTTCACCGGCCGATATATAAAGGATTTTGGAATATTTTATACTGGGAAATTTGGGTATGAAAATTTCGAGCATCTGGACACCCCCCAAATCGCGATTAGAGCCTTAATTAAGGAGATAAATCGATTTAAAGGTTTGGGAAGTTCACCGGCCGATATATAAAGGATTTTGGAATATTTTATACTGGGAAATTTGGGTATGAAAATTTTGAGCATCTGGACACCCGCCAAATCGCGATTAGAGCCTTAATTAAGGAGATAAATCGATTTAAAGGTTTGGGAAGTTCACCGGCCGATATATAAAGGATTTTGGAATATTTTATACTGGGAAATCTGGGTATGAAAATTTCGAGCATCTGGACATCCCCCAAATCGCGATTAGAGCCTTAATTAAGGAGATAAATCGATTTAAAGGTTTGGGAAGTTCACCGGCCGATATATCAAGGATTTTGGAATATTTTATACTGGGAAATTTGGGTATGAAAATTTCGAGCATCTGGACACCCCCCAAATCGCGATTAGAGCCTTAATTAAGGAGATAAATCGATTTAAAGGTTTGGGAAGTTCACCGGCCGATATATAAAGGATTTTGGAATATTTTATACTGGGAAATTTGGGTATGAAAATTTCGAGCATCTGGACACCCCCCAAATCGCGATTAGAGCCTTAATTAAGGAGATAAATCGATTTAAAGGTTTGGGAAGTTCACCGGCCGATATATAAAGGATTTTGGAATATTTTATACTGGGAAATCTGGGTATGAAAATTTCGAGCATCTGGACACCCCCCAAATCGCGATTAGAGCCTTAATTAAGGAGATAAATCGATTTAAAGGTTTGGGAAGTTCACCGGCCGATATATAAAGGATTTTGGAATATTTTATACTGGGAAATTTGGGTATGAAAATTTCGAGCATCTGGACACCCCCCAAATCGCGATTAGAGCCTTAATTAAGGAGATAAATCGATTTAAAGGTTTGGGAAGTTCACCGGCCGATATATAAAGGATTTTGGAATATTTTATACTGGGAAATTTGGGTATGAAAATTTCGAGCATCTGGACACCCCCCAAATCGCGATTAGAGCCTTAATTAAGGAGATAAATCGATTTAAAGGTTTGGGAAGTTCACCGGCCGATATATAAAGGATTTTGGAATATTTTATATTGGGAAATTTGGGTATGAAAATTTCGAGCATCTGGACACCCCCCAAATCGCGATTAGAGCCTTAATTAAGGAGATAAATCGATTTAAAGGTTTGGGAAGTTCACCGGCCGATATATAAAGGATTTTGGAATATTTTATACTGGGAAATTTGGGTATGAAAATTTCGAGCATCTGGACACCCCCCAAATCGCGATTAGAGCCTTAATTAAGGAGATAAATCGATTTAAAGGTTTGGGAAGTTCACCGGCCGATATATAAAGGATTTTGGAATATTTTATATTGGGAAATTTGGGTATGAAAATTTAGAGCATCTGGACACCCCCCAAATCGCGATAAGAGCCTTAATTAAGGAGATAAATCGATTTAAAGGTTTGGGAAGTTCACCGGCCGATATATAAAGGATTTTGGAATATTTTATACTGGGAAATCTGGGTATGAAAATTTCGAGCATCTGGACACCCCCCAAATCGCGATTAGAGCCTTAATTAAGGAGATAAATCGATTTAAAGGTTTGGGAAGTTCACCGGCCGATATATAAAGGATTTTGGAATATTTTATACTGGGAAATCTGGGTATGAAAATTTCGAGCATCTGGACACCCCCCAAATCGCGATTAGAGCCTTAATTAAGGAGATAAATCGATTCAAAGGTTTGGGAAGTTCACCGGCCGATATATAAAGGATTTTGGAATATTTTATACTGGGAAATTTGGGTATGAAAATTTCGAGCATCTGGACATCCCCCAAATCGCGATTAGAGCCTTAATTAAGGAGATAAATCGATTTAAAGGTTTGGGAAGTTCACCGGCCGATATATAAAGGATTTTGGAATATTTTATACTGGGAAATCTGGGTATGAAAATTTCGAGCATCTGGACATCCCCCAAATCGCGATTAGAGCCTTAATTAAGGAGATAAATCGATTTAAAGGTTTGGGAAGTTCACCGGCCGATATATAAAGGATTTTGGAATATTTTATACTGGGAAATTTGGGTATGAAAATTTCGAGCATCTGGACACCCCCCAAATCGCGATTAGAGCCTTAATTAAGGAGATAAATCGATTTAAAGGTTTGGGAAGTTCACCGGCCGATATATAAAGGATTTTGGAATATTTTATACTGGGAAATTTGGGTATGAAAATTTCGAGCATCTGGACACCCCCCAAATCGCGATTAGAGCCTTAATTAAGGAGATTAATCGATTTGAAGGTTTGGGAAGTTCACCGGCCGATATATAAAGGATTTTGGAATATTTTATACTGGGAAATTTGGGTATGAAAATTTCGAGCATCTGGACACCTCCCAAATCGCGATTAGAGCCTTAATTAAGGAGATAAATTGATTTAAAGGTTTGGGAAGTTCACCGGCCGATATATAAAGGATTTTGGAATATTTTATACTGGGAAATTTGGGTATGAAAATTTCGAGCATCTGGACACCCCCCAAATCGCGATTAGAGCCTTAATTAAGGAGATAAATCGATTTAAAGGTTTGGGAAGTTCACCGGCCGATATATAAAGGATTTTGGAATATTTTATACTGGGAAATCTGGGTATGAAAATTTCGAGCATCTGGACACCCCCCAAATCGCGATTAGAGCCTTAATTAAGGAGATAAATCGATTTAAAGGTTTGGGAAGTTCACCGGCCGATATATAAAGGATTTTGGAATATTTTATACTGGGAAATCTGGGTATGAAAATTTCGAGCATCTGGACACCCCCCAAATCGCGATTAGAGCCTTAATTAAGGAGATAAATCGATTAAAGGTTTGGGAAGTTCACCGGCCGATATATAAAGGATTTTGGAATATTTTATACTGGGAAATTTGGGTATGAAAATTTCGAGCATCTGGACACCCCCCAAATCGCGATTAGAGCCTTAATTAAGGAGATAAATCGATTTAAAGGTTTGGGAAGTTCACCGGCCGATATATAAAGGATTTTGGAATATTTTATACTGGGAAATCTGGGTATGAAAATTTCGAGCATCTGGACACCCCCCAAATCGCGATTAGAGCCTTAATTAAGGAGATAAATCGATTTAAAGGTTTGGGAAGTTCACCGGCCGATATATAAAGGATTTTGGAATATTTTATACTGGGAAATCTGGGTATGAAAATTTCGAGCATCTGGACACCCCCCAAATCGCGATTAGAGCCTTAATTAAGGAGATAAATCGATTTAAAGGTTTGGGAAGTTCACCGGCCGATATATAAAGGATTTTGGAATATTTTATACTGGGAAATTTGGGTATGAAAATTTTGAGCATCTGGACACCCGCCAAATCGCGATTAGAGCCTTAATTAAGGAGATAAATCGATTTAAAGGTTTGGGAAGTTCACCGGCCGATATATAAAGGATTTTGGAATATTTTATACTGGGAAATCTGGGTATGAAAATTTCGAGCATCTGGACATCCCCCAAATCGCGATTAGAGCCTTAATTAAGGAGATAAATCGATTTAAAGGTTTGGGAAGTTCACCGGCCGATATATAAAGGATTTTGGAATACTTTATACTGGGAAATTTGGGTATGAAAATTTCGAGCATCTGGACACCCCCCAAATCACGATTAGAGCCTTAGTTAAGGAGATAAATCGATTTAAAGGTTTGGGAAGTTCACCGGCCGATATATAAAGGATTTTGGAATATTTTATACTGGGAAATTTGGGTATGAAAATTTCGAGCATCTGGACACCCCCCAAATCGCGATTAGAGCCTTAATTAAGGAGATAAATCGATTTAAAGGTTTGGGAAGTTCACCGGCCGATATATAAAGGATTTTGGAATACTTTATACTGGGAAATTTGGGTATGAAAATTTCGAGCATCTGGACACCCCCCAAATCACGATTAGAGCCTTAATTAAGGAGATAAATCGATTTAAAGGTTTGGGAAGTTCACCGGCCGATATATAAAGGATTTTGGAATATTTTATACTGGGAAATTTGGGTATGAAAATTTCGAGCATCTGGACATCCCCCAAATCGCGATTAGAGCCTTAATTAAGGAGATAAATCGATTTAAAGGTTTGGGAAGTTCACCGGCCGATATATAAAGGATTTTGGAATACTTTATACTGGGAAATTTGGGTATGAAAATTTCGAGCATCTGGACACCCCCCAAATCACGATTAGAGCCTTAGTTAAGGAGATAAATCGATTTAAAGGTTTGGGAAGTTCACCGGCCGATATATAAAGGATTTTGGAATATTTTATTCTGGGAAATTTGGGTATGAAAATTTCGAGCATCTGGACACCCCCCAAATCGCGATTAGAGCCTTAATTAAGGAGATAAATCGATTTAAAGGTTTGGGAAGTTCACCGGCCGATATATAAAGGATTTTGGAATATTTTATACTGGGAAATTTGGGTATGAAAATTTCGAGCATCTGGACACCCCCCAAATCGCGATTAGAGCCTTAATTAAGGAGATAAATCGATTTAAAGGTTTGGGAAGTTCACCGGCCGATATATAAAGGATTTTGGAATATTTTATACTGGGAAATCTGGGTATGAAAATTTCGAGCATCTGGACACCCCCCAAATCGCGATTAGAGCCTTAATTAAGGAGATAAATCGATTTAAAGGATTGGGAAGTTCACCGGCCGATATATAAAGGATTTTGGAATATTTTATACAAGGAAATTGGGGTATGAAAATTTCGAGCATCTGGACACCCCCCAAATCGCGATTAGAGCCTTAATTAAGGAGATAAATCGATTTAAAGGTTTGGGAAGTTCACCGGCCGATATATAAAGGATTTTGGAATACTTTATACTGGGAAATTTGGGTATGCAAATTTCGAGCATCTGGACACCTCCCAAATCGCGATTAGAGCCTTAATTAAGGAGATAAATCGATTTAAAGGTTTGGGAAGTTCACCGGCCGATATATAAAGGATTTTGGAATATTTTATACTTGGAAATTTGGGTATGAAAATTTCGAGCATCTGGACACCCCCCAAATCGCAATTAGAGCCTTAATAAAGGAGATAAATCGATTTAAAGGTTTGGGAAGTTCACCGGCCGATATATAAAGGATTTTGGAATATTTTATACTGGGAAATTTGGGTATGAAAATTTCGAGCATCTGGACACCCCCCAAATCGCGATTAGAGCCTTAATTAAGGAGATAAATCGATTTAAAGGTTTGGGAAGTTCACCGGCCGATATATGAAGGATTTTGGAATATTTTATACTGGGAAATTTGGGTATGAAAATTTCGAGCATCTGGACACCCCCCAAATCGCGATTAGAGCCTTAATTAAGGAGATAAATCGATTTAAAGGTTTGGGAAGTTCACCGGCCGATATATAAAGGATTTTGGAATATTTTATACTGGGAAATCTGGGTATGAAAATTTCGAGCATCTGGACACCCCCCAAATCGCGATTAGAGCCTTAATTAAGGAGATAAATCGAGTTAAAGGTTTGGGAAGTTCACCGGCCGATATATAAAGGATTTTGGAATATTTTATACTGGGAAATTTGGGTATGAAAATTTCGAGCATCTGGACACCCCCCAAATCACGATTAGAGCCTTAATTAAGGAGATAAATCGATTTAAAGGTTTGGGAAGTTCACCGGCCGATATATAAAGGATTTTGGAATATTTTATACTGGGAAATTTGGGTATGAAAATTTCGAGCATCTGGACACCCCCAAAATCGCGAATAGAGCCTTAATTAAGGAGATAAATCAATTTAAAGGTTTGGGAAGTCCACCGGCCGATATATAAAGGATTTTGGAATATTTTATACTGGGAAATTTGGGTATGAAAATTTCGAGCATCTAGACACCCCCCAAATCGCGATTAGAGCCTTAATTAAGGAGATAAATCGATTTAAAGGTTTGGGAAGTTCACCGGCCGATATATAAAGGATTTTGGAATATTTTATAATTGGAAATTTGGGTATGAAAATTTCGAGCATCTGGACACCCCCCAAATCGCGATTAGAGCCTTAATTAAGGAGATAAATCGATTTAAAGGTTTGGGAAGTTCACCGGCCGATATATAAAGGATTTTGGAATATTTTATACTGGGAAATCTGGGTATGAAAATTTCGAGCATCTGGACACCCCCCAAATCCCAGGGGGGGAAAATTTTCCATATGATTTCTTCAAAATTTGAGGAATTTTTTTTTCATATGATATTTTCCCCTTGGTCCCCCCTTATCATAATTGGAGGTGAAAATTTTCCATATGATTTTTTCAAAATTTGAGGAAATTTTTTTTTATATGATATTTTTCCCTTGGTCCCCCCTTATCATAATTGAAGGTGAAAATTTTCCATATGATTTTTTCAAAATTTGAGGAAATTTTTTTTCATATGATATTTTCCCCTTGGTCCCCCCTTATCATAATTGGAGGTGAAAATTTTGCATATGATTTTTTCAAAATTTGAGGAAATTTTTTTTCATATGATATTTTTCCCTTGGTCCCCCCTTAGCATA
The DNA here is from genome assembly GCF_037179485.1 of Ochlerotatus camptorhynchus. Lineage (NCBI taxonomy): Eukaryota > Metazoa > Arthropoda > Insecta > Diptera > Culicidae > Ochlerotatus > Ochlerotatus camptorhynchus. The sequence goes on from NW_027041524.1 coordinate 31,810, forward strand.
ATTGGAGGTGAAAAGTTTCCATATGATTTTTTCAAAATTTGAGGAAATTTTTTTTCATATGATATTTTCCCCTTGGTCCCCCCTTATCATAACTGGAGGTGAAAATTTTCCATATGATTTTTTCAAAATTTGAGGAAAATTTTTTTCAGATGATATTTTCCCCTTGGTCCCCCCTTATCATAATTGGAGGTGAAAATTTTCCATATGATTTTTTCAAAATTTGAGGAAATTTTTTTCAGATGATATTTTTCCCTTGGTCCCCCCTTATCATAATTGGAAGTGAAAATTTTCCATATGATTTTTTCAAAATTTGAGGAAATTTTTTTTCATATGATATTTTTCCCTTGGTCCCCCCTTATCATAATTGGAGGTGAAAATTTTCCATATGATTTTTTCAAAATTTGAGGAAATTTTTTTTCATATGATATTTTTCCCTTGGTCCCCCCTTATCATAATTGGAGGTGAAAATTTTCCAAATGATTTTTTCAAAATTTGAGGAAATTTTTTTTCAGATGATATTTTCCCCTTGGTCCCCCCTTATCATAATTGGAGGTGAAAATTTTGCATATGATTTTTTCAAAATTTGAGGAAATTTTTTTCAGATGATATTTTCCCCTTGGTCCCCCCTTATCATAATTGGAAGTGAAAATTTTCCATATGATTTTTTCAAAATTTGAGGAAATTTTTTTTCATTTGATATTTTCCCCTTGGTCCCCCCTTATCATAATTGGAAGTGAAAATTTTCCATCTGATTTTTTCAAAATTTGAGGAAATTTTTTTTCATATGATATTTTTCCCTTGGTCCCCCCTTATCATAATTGGAAGTGGAAATTTTCCATATGATTTTTTCAAAATTTGAGGAAATTTTTTTTCATATGATATTTTCCCCTTGGTCCCCCCTTATCATAATTGGAGGTGAAAATTTTGTATATGATTTTTTCAAAATTTGAGGAAATTTTTTTCAGATGATATTTTCCCCTTGGTCCCCCCTTATCATAATTGGAAGTGAAAATTTTCCATATGATTTTTTCAAAATTTGAGGAAATTTTTTTTCATATGATATTTTCCCTTGGTCCCCCCTTATCATAATTGGAGGTGAAAATTTTCCATATGATTTTTTCAAAATTTGAGGAAATTTTTTTTCATATGATATTTTCCCCTTGGTCCCCCCTTATCATAATTGGAGGTAAAAATTTTCCATATGATTTTTTCAAAATTTGAGGAAATTTTTTTTCATATGATATTTTCCCCTTGGTCCCCCCTTATCATAATTGGAAGTGAAAATTTTCCATATGATTTTTTCAAAATTTGAGGAAATTTTTTTTCATATGATATTTTCCCCTTGGTCCCCCCTTATCATAATTGGAGGTGAAAATTTTGCATATGATTTTTTCAAAATTTGAGGAAAATTTTTTCAGATGATATTTTCCCCTTGGTCCCCCCTTATCATAATTGGAAGTGAAAATTTTCCATATGATTTTTTCAAAATTTGAGGAAATTTTTTTTCATATGATATTTTTCCCTTGGTCCCCCCTTATCATAATTGGAGGTGAAAATTTTCCATATGATTTTTTCAAAATTCGAGGAAATTTTTTTTTCATATGATATTTTCCCCTTGGTCCCCCCTTATCATAATTGGAGGTAAAAATTTTCCATATGATTTTTTCAAAATTTGAGGAAATTTTTTTTTCATATGATATTTTCCCCTTGGTCCCCCCTTATCATAATGGGAGGTGAAAATTTTCCATATGATTTTTTCAAAATTTGAGGAAATTTTTTTTCATATGATATTTTTCCCTTGGTCCCCCCTTATCATAATTGGAGGTGAAAATTTTCCATATGATTTTTTCAAAATTTGAGGAAATTTTTTTTCATATGATATTTTCCCCTTGGTCCCCCCTTATCATAACTGGAGGTGAAAATTTTCCATATGATTTTTTCAAAATTTGAGGAAATTTTTTTTCATATGATATTTTCCCCTTGGTCCCCCCTTATCATAATTGGAAGTGAAAATTTTCCATATGATTTTTTCAAAATTTGAGGAAATTTTTTTTCATATGATATTTTTCCCTTGGTCCCCCCTTATCATAATTGGAGGTGAAAATTTTCCATATGATTTTTTCAAAATTTGAGGAAATTTTTTTTTATATGATATTTTCCCTTGGTCCCCCCTTATCATAATTGGAGGTGAAAATTTTCCATATGATTTTTTCAAAATTTGAGGAAATTTTTTTTTCATATGATATTTTTCCCTTGGTCCCCCCTTATCATAATTGGAGGTGAAAATTTTGCATATGATTTTTTCAAAATTTGAGGAAATTTTTTTTCATATGATATTTTCCGCTTGGTCCCCCCTTATCATAACTGGAGGTGAAAATTTTCCATATAATTTTTTCAAAATTTGAGGAATTTTTTTTTCATATGATATTTTCCCCTTGGTCCCCCCTTATCATTACTGGAGGTGAAAATTTTCCATATGATTTTTTCAAAATTTGAGGAAATTTTTTTTTCATATGATATGTTCCCCTTGGTCCCCCCTTATCATAATTGGAGGTGAAAATTTTCCATATGATTTTTTCAAAATTTGAGGAAATTTTTTTTCATATGATATTTTTCCCTTGGTCCCCCCTTATCATAATTGGAGGTGAAAATTTTCCATATGATTTTTTCAAAATTTGAGGAAATTTTTTTTCAGATGATATTTTCCCCTTGGTCCCACCTTATCATAATTGGAGGTGAAAATTTTCCATATGATTTTTTCAAAATTTGAGGAAATTTTTTTTCATATGATTTTTTCCCCTTGGTCCCCCCTTATCATAACTGGAGGTGAAAATTTTCCATATGATTTTTTCAAAATTTGAGGAATTTTTTTTTCATATGATATTTTCCCCTTGGTCCCCCCTTATCATAATTGGAAGTGAAAATTTTCCATATGATTTTTGCAAAATTTGAGGAATTTTTTTTCATATGATATTTTCCCCTTGGTCCCCCCTTATCATAATTGGAGGTGAAAATTTTCCTTATGATTTTTTCAAAATTTGAGGAAATTTTTTTTCAGATGATATTTTCCCCTTGGTCCTCCCTTATCATAATTGGAAGTGAAAATTTTCCATATGATTTCTTCAAAATTTGAGGAATTTTTTTTCATATGATATTTTCCCCTTGGTCCCCCCTTATCATAATTGGAGGTGAAAATTTTGCATATGATTTTTTCAAAATTTGAGGAAATTTTTTTTCATATGATATTTTCCGCTTGGTCCCCCCTTATCATAACTGGAGGTGAAAATTTTCCATATAATTTTTTCAAAATTTGAGGAATTTTTTTTTCATATGATATTTTCCCCTTGGTCCCCCCTTATCATAACTGGAGGTGAAAATTTTCCATATGATTTTTTCAAAATTTGAGGAAATTTTTTTTCAGATGATATTTTTCCCTTGGTCCCCCCTTATCATAATTGGAGGTGAAAATTTTCCATATGATTTTTTCAAAATTTGAGGAAATTTTTTTTCATATGATATTTTCCCCTTGGTCCCCCCTTATCATAATTGGAGGTGAAAATTTTCAATACGATTTTTTCAAAATTTGAGGAAATTTTTTTTCAGATGATATTTTCCCCTTGGTCCTCCCTTATCATAATTGGAAGTGAAAATTTTCCATATGATTTTTTCAAAATTTGAGGAAATTTTTTTTCATATGATATTTTCCCCTTGGTCCCCCCTTATCATTACTGGAGGTGAAAATTTTCCATATGATTTTTTCAAAATTTGAGGAAATTTTTTTTTCATATGATATTTTCCCCTTGGTCCCCCCTTATCATAATTGGAGGTGAAAATTTTCCATATGATTTTTTCAAAATTTGAGGAAATTTTTTTTCATATGATATTTTTCCCTTGGTCCCCCCTTATCATAATTGGAGGTGAAAATTTTCCATATGATTTTTTCAAAATTTGAGGAATTTTTTTTTCATATGATATTTTCCCCTTGGTCCCCCCTTATCATAATTGGAGGTGAAAATTTTGCATATGATTTTTTCAAAATTTGAGGAAATTTTTTTCAGATGATATTTTCCCCTTGGTCCCCCCTTATCATAATTGGAGGTGAAAATTTTGCATGATTTTTTCAAAATTTGAGGAAATTTTTTTTCATATGATATTTTCCCCTTGGTCCCCCCTTATCATAACTGGAGGTGAAAATTTTCCATATGATTTTTTCAAAATTTGAGGAATTTTTTTTTAAGATGATATTTTCCCCTTGGTCCCCCCTTATCATAATTGGAGGTGAAAATTTTCCATATGATTTTTTCAAAATTTGAGGAAATTTTTTTTCATATGATATTTTCCCCTTGGTCCCCCCTTATCATAATTGGAGGTGAAAATTTTCCATACGATTTTTTCAAAATTTGAGGAAATTTTTTTTCAGATGATATTTTCCCCTTGGTCCTCCCTTATCATAATTGGAAGTGAAAATTTTCCATATGATTTCTTCAAAATTTGAGGAATTTTTTTTTCATATGATATTTTCCCCTTGGTCCCTTCTTATCATAATTGGAGGTGAAAATTTTCCATATGATTTTTTCAAAATTTGAGGAAATTTTTTTTTATATGATATTTTTCCCTTGGTCCCCCCTTATCATCATTGAAGGTGAAAATTTTCCATATGATTTTTTCAAAATTTGAGGAAATTTTTTTTCATATGATATTTTCCCCTTGGTCCCCCCTTATCATAACTGGAGGTGAAAATTTTCCATATAATTTTTTCAAAATTTGAGGAATTTTTTTTTCATATGATATTTTCCCCTTGGTCCCCCCTTATCATAACTGGAGGTGAAAATTTTCCATATGATTTTTTCAAAATTTGAGGAAATTTTTTTTCAGATGATATTTTTCCCTTGGTCCCCCCTTATCATAATTGGAGGTGAAAATTTTCCATATGATTTTTTCAAAATTTGAGGAAATTTTTTTTCATATGATATTTTCCCCTTGGTCCCCCCTTATCATAATTGGAGGTGAAAATTTTCAATACGATTTTTTCAAAATTTGAGGAAATTTTTTTTCAGATGATATTTTCCCCTTGGTCCTCCCTTATCATAATTGGAAGTGAAAATTTTCCATATGATTTTTTCAAAATTTGAGGAAATTTTTTTTCATATGATATTTTCCCCTTGGTCCCCCCTTATCATTACTGGAGGTGAAAATTTTCCATATGATTTTTTCAAAATTTGAGGAAATTTTTTTTTCATATGATATTTTCCCCTTGGTCCCCCCTTATCATAATTGGAGGTGAAAATTTTGCATATGATTTTTTCAAAATTTGAGGAAATTTTTTTCAGATGATATTTTCCCCTTGGTCCCCCCTTATCATAATTGGAAGTGAAAATTTTCCATATGATTTTTTCAAAATTTGAGGAAATTTTTTTTCATATGATATTTTTCCCTTGGTCCCCCCTTATAATAATTGGAAGTGAAAATTTTCCATATGATTTTTTCAAAATTTGAGGAAATTTTTTTTCATATGATATTTTCCCCTTGGTCCCCCCTTATCATAATTGGAGGTGAAAATTTTGCATATGATTTTTTCAAAATTTGAGGAAATTTTTTTCAGATGATATTTTCCCCTTGGTCCCCCCTTATCATAATTGGAAGTGAAAATTTTCCATATGATTTTTTCAAAATTTGAGGAAATTTTTTTTCATATGATATTTTTCCCTTGGTCCCCCCTTATCATAATTGGAGGTGAAAATTTTGCATATGATTTTTTCAAAATTTGAGGAAATTTTTTTTCATATGATATTTTTCACTTGGTCCCCCCTTATCATAATTGGAGGTGAAAATTTTCCATATGATTTTTTCAAAATTTGAGGAATTTTTTTTTCATATGATATTTTCCCCTTGGTCCCCCCTTATCATAATTGGAGGTGAAAATTTTGCATATGATTTTTTCAAAATTTGAGGAAATTTTTTTTCATATGATATTTTCCCCTTGGCCCTTGGTCCCCCTTATCATAATTGGAGGTGAAAATTTTCCATATGAATTTTTTCAAAATTTGAGGAAATTTTTTTTCAGATGATATTTTCCCCTTGGTCCCCCCTTATCATAATTGGAGGTGAAAATTTTCCATATGATTTTTTCAAAATTTGAGGAAATTTTTTTTCAGATGATATTTTCCCCTTGGTCCCCCCTTATCATAATTGGAGGTGAAAATTTTCCATATGATTTTTCAAAATTTGAGGAAATTTTTTTCAGATGATATTTTCCCCTTGGTCCCCCCTTATCATAATTGGAGGTGAAAATTTTCCATATGATTTTTTCAAAATTTGAGGAAATTTTTTTTCAGATGATATTTTCCCCTTGGTCCCCCTTATCATAATTGGAGGTGAAAATTTTCCATATGATTTTTTCAAATTTGAGGAAATTTTTTTTCAGATGATATTTTCCCCTTGGTCCCCCCTTATCATAATTGGAGGTGAAAATTTTCCATATGATTTTTTCAAAATTTGAGGAAATTTTTTTTCATATGATATTTTTCCCCCTTGGTCCCCCCCTTATCATAATTGGAGGTGAAAATTTTCCATATGATTTTTTCAAAATTTGAGGAAATTTTTTTTCATATGATATTTTCCCCTTGGTCCCCCTTATCATAATTGGAGGTGAAAATTTTCCATATGATTTTTTCAAAATTTGAGGAAATTTTTTTTCATATGATATTTTCCCCTTGGTCCCCCCTTATCATAATTGGAGGTGAAAATTTTCCATATGATTTTTTCAAAATTTGAGGAAATTTTTTCAGATGATATTTTCCCCTTGGTCCCCCCTTATCATAATTGGAGGTGAAAATTTTCCATATGATTTTTTCAAAATTTGAGGAAATTTTTTTCATATGATATTTTCCCCTTGGTCCCCCCTTATCATAATTGGAGGTGAAAATTTTCCATATGATTTTTTCAAAATTTGAGGAAATTTTTTTCAGATGATATTTTCCCTTGGTCCCCCCTTATCATAATTGGAGGTGAAAATTTTCCATATGATTTTTTCAAAATTTGAGGAAATTTTTTTTCAGATGATATTTTCCCCTTGGTCCCCCCTTATCATAATTGGAGGTGAAAATTTTCCATATGATTTTTTCAAAATTTGAGGAAATTTTTTTCAGATGATATTTTCCCCTTGGTCCCCCCTTATCATAATTGGAGGTGAAAATTTTCCATATGATTTTTTCAAAATTTGAGGAAATTTTTTTTCAGATGATATTTTCCCCTTGGTCCCCCCTTATCATAATTGGAGGTGAAAATTTTCCATATGATTTTTTCAAAATTTGAGGAAATTTTTTTTCAGATGATATTTTCCCCTTGGTCCCCCCTTATCATAATTGGAGGTGAAAATTTTCCATATGATTTTTTCAAAATTTGAGGAAATTTTTTTTCATATGATATTTTCCCCTTGGTCCCCCTTATCATAATTGGAGGTGAAAATTTTCCATATGATTTTTTCAAAATTTGAGGAAATTTTTTTTTCATATGATATTTTCCCCTTGGTCCCCCCTTATCATAATTGGAGGTGAAAATTTTCCATATGATTTTTTCAAAATTTGAGGAAATTTTTTTTCATATGATATTTTCCCCTTGGTCCCCCCTTATCATAATTGGAGGTGAAAATTTTCCATATGATTTTTTCAAAATTTGAGGAAATTTTTTTTCATATGATATTTTTCCCTTGGTCCCCCCTTATCATAATTGGAGGTGAAAATTTTCCATATGATTTTTTCAAAATTTGAGGAAATTTTTTTCAGATGATATTTTCCCCTTGGTCCCCCCTTATCATAATTGGAGGTGAAAATTTTCCATATGATTTTTTCAAAATTTGAGGAAATTTTTTTTCAGATGATATTTTCCCCTTGGTCCCCCCTTATCATAATTGGAGGTGAAAATTTTCCATATGATTTTTTCAAAATTTGAGGAAATTTTTTTTCATATGATATTTTTCCCCTTGGTCCCCCCTTATCATAATTGGAAGGTGAAAATTTTCCATATGATTTTTTCAAAATTTGAGGAAATTTTTTTTCATATGATATTTTCCCTTGGTCCCCCCTTATCATAATTGGAGGTGAAAATTTTCCATATGATTTTTTCAAAATTTGAGGAAATTTTTTTCAGATGATATTTTCCCCTTGGTCCCCCCTTATCATAATTGGAGGTGAAAATTTTCCATATGATTTTTTCAAAATTTGAGGAAATTTTTTTTCAGATGATATTTTCCCCTTGGTCCCCCCTTATCATAATTGGAGGTGAAAATTTTCCATATGATTTTTTCAAAATTTGAGGAAATTTTTTTTCATATGATATTTTCCCCTTGGTCCCCCTTATCATAATTGGAGGTGAAAATTTTCCATATGATTTTTTCAAAATTTGAGGAAATTTTTTTTCAGATGATATTTTCCCCTTGGTCCCCCCTTATCATAATTGGAGGTGAAAATTTTCCATATGATTTTTTCAAAATTTGAGGAAATTTTTTTCAGATGATATTTTCCCCTTGGTCCCCCCTTATCATAATTGGAGGTGAAAATTTTCCATATGATTTTTCAAAATTTGAGGAAATTTTTTTTCATATGATATTTTTCCCTTGGTCCCCCCTTATCATAATTGGAGGTGAAAATTTTCCATATGATTTTTTCAAAATTTGAGGAAATTTTTTTTCATATGATATTTTCCCCTTGGTCCCCCCTTATCATAATTGGAGGTGAAAATTTTCCATATGATTTTTTCAAAATTTGAGGAAATTTTTTTTCAGATGATATTTTCCCCTTGGTCCCCCCTTATCATAATTGGAGGTGAAAATTTTCCATATGATTTTTTCAAAATTTGAGGAAATTTTTTTTCATATGATATTTTCCCCTTGGTCCCCCTTATCATAATTGGAGGTGAAAATTTTCCATATGATTTTTTCAAAATTTGAGGAAATTTTTTTTCATATGATATTTTCCCCTTGGTCCCCCCTTATCATAATTGGAGGTGAAAATTTTCCATATAATTTTTTCAAAATTTGAGGAAATTTTTTTTCAGATGATATTTTCCCCTTGGTCCCCCCTTATCATAATTGGAGGTGAAAATTTTCCATATGATTTTTTCAAAATTTGAGGAAATTTTTTTTCATATGATATTTTCCCCTTGGTCCCCCCTTATCATAATTGGAGGTGAAAATTTTCCATATGATTTTTTCAAAATTTGAGGAAATTTTTTTTCATATGATATTTTCCCCTTGGTCCCCCCTTATCATAATTGGAGGTGAAAATTTTGCCATATGATTTTTTCAAAATTTGAGGAAATTTTTTTCAGATGATATTTTCCCCTTGGTCCCCCCTTATCATAATTGGAGGTGAAAATTTTCCATATGATTTTTTTCAAAATTTGAGGAAATTTTTTTTCATATGATATTTTCCCTTGGTCCCCCCTTATCATAATTGGAGGTGAAAATTTTCCATATGATTTTTTCAAAATTTGAGGAAATTTTTTTTTATATGATATTTTCCCTTGGTCCCCCCTTATCATAATTGGAGGTGAAAATTTTCCATATGATTTTTTCAAAATTTGAGGAAATTTTTTTTCATATGATATTTTCCCCTTGGTCCCCCCTTATCATAATTGGAGGTGAAAATTTTCCATATGATTTTTTCAAAATTTGAGGAAATTTTTTTTCAGATGATATTTTCCCCTTGGTCCCCCCTTATCATAATTGGAGGTGAAAATTTTCCATATGATTTTTTCAAAATTTGAGGAAATTTTTTTTCATATGATATTTTCCCCTTGGTCCCCCCTTATCATAATTGGAGGTGAAAATTTTGCATATGATTTTTTCAAAATTTGAGGAAATTTTTTTTCATATGATATTTTCCCCTTGGTCCCCCCTTATCATAATTGGAGGTGAAAATTTTCCATATGATTTTTTCAAAATTTGAGGAAATTTTTTTTCAGATGATATTTTCCCCTTGGTCCCCCCTTATCATAATTGGAGGTGAAAATTTTGCATATGATTTTTTCAAAATTTGAGGAAATTTTTTTTCAGATGATATTTTCCCCTTGGTCCCCCCTTATCATAATTGGAGGTGAAAATTTTCCATATGATTTTTCAAAATTTGAGGAAATTTTTTTTATATGATATTTTTCCCTTGGTCCCCCCTTATCATAATTGGAGGTGAAAATTTTCCATATGATTTTTTCAAAATTTGAGGAAATTTTTTTTCATATGATATTTTCCCCTTGGTCCCCCCTTATCATAATTGGAGGTGAAAATTTTCCATATGATTTTTTCAAAATTTGAGGAAATTTTTTCAGATGATATTTTCCCCTTGGTCCCCCCTTATCATAATTGGAGGTGAAAATTTTCCATATGATTTTTTCAAAATTTGAGGAAATTTTTTTTCATATGATATTTTTCCCCTTGGTCCCCCCTTATCATAATTGGAGGTGAAAATTTTCCATATGATTTTTTCAAAATTTGAGGAAATTTTTTTTCATATGATATTTTTCCCTTGGTCCCCCCTTATCATAATTGGAGGTGAAAATTTTCCATATGATTTTTTCAAAATTTGAGGAAATTTTTTTTCATATGATATTTTCCCCTTGGTCCCCCCTTATCATAATTGGAGGTGAAAATTTTGCATATGATTTTTTCAAAATTTGAGGAAATTTTTTTTCATATGATATTTTCCCCTTGGTCCCCCCTTATCATAACTGGAGGTGAAAATTTTCCATATGATTTTTTCAAAATTTGAGGAAATTTTTTTTCATATGATATTTTCCCCTTGGTCCCCCCTTATCATAATTGGAAGTGAAAATTTTCCATATGATTTTTTCAAAATTTGAGGAAATTTTTTTTCATATGATATTTTCCCCTTGGTCCCCCCTTATCATAATTGGAGGTGAAAATTTTCCATATGATTTTTTCAAAATTTGAGGAAATTTTTTCAGATGATATTTTCCCCTTGGTCCCCCCTTATCATAATTGGAGGTGAAAATTTTCCATATGATTTTTTCAAAATTTGAGGAAATTTTTTTTCAGATGATATTTTCCCCTTGGTCCCCCCTTATCATAATTGGAGGTGAAAATTTTCCATATGATTTTTTCAAAATTTGAGGAAATTTTTTTTCATATGATATTTTCCCCTTGGTCCCCCCTTATCATAATTGGAGAGTGAAAATTTTCCATATGATTTTTTCAAAATTTGAGGAAATTTTTTTTCAGATGATATTTTCCCCTTGGTCCCCCCTTATCATAATTGGAGGTGAAAATTTTCCATATGATTTTTTCAAAATTTGAGGAAATTTTTTTTCAGATGATATTTTCCCCTTGGTCCCCCCTTATCATAATTGGAGGTGAAAATTTTCCATATGATTTTTTCAAAATTTGAGGAAATTTTTTTTCATATGATATTTTCCCCTTGGTCCCCCCTTATCATAATTGGAGGTGAAAATTTTCCATATGATTTTTTCAAAATTTGAGGAAATTTTTTCAGATGATATTTTCCCCTTGGTCCCCCCTTATCATAATTGGAGGTGAAAATTTTCCATATGATTTTTTCAAAATTTGAGGAAATTTTTTTTCAGATGATATTTTCCCCTTGGTCCCCCCTTATCATAATTGGAGGTGAAAATTTTCCATATGATTTTTTCAAAATTTGAGGAAATTTTTTTTCAGATGATATTTTCCCCTTGGTCCCCCCTTATCATAATTGGAAGTGAAAATTTTCCATATGATTTTTTCAAAATTTGAGGAAATTTTTTTTCATATGATATTTTTCCCTTGGTCCCCCCTTATCATAATTGGAGGTGAAAATTTTCCATATGATTTTTTCAAAATTTGAGGAAATTTTTTTTATATGATATTTTCCCTTGGTCCCCCCTTATCATAATTGGAGGTGAAAATTTTCCATATGATTTTTTCAAAATTTGAGGAAATTTTTTTTCAGATGATATTTTCCCCTTGGTCCCCCCTTATCATAATTGGAGGTGAAAATTTTCCATATGATTTTTTCAAAATTTGAGGAAATTTTTTTCATATGATATTTTCCCCTTGGTCCCCCCTTATCATAATTGGAGGTGAAAATTTTCCATATGATTTTTTCAAAATTTGAGGAAATTTTTTTTCATATGATATTTTTCCCTTGGTCCCCCCTTATCATAATTGGAAGTGAAAATTTTCCATATGATTTTTTCAAAATTTGAGGAAATTTTTTTTCATATGATATTTTCCCCTTGGTCCCCCCTTATCATAATTGGAGGTGAAAATTTTCCATATGATTTTTTCAAAATTTGAGGATATTTTTTCAGATGATATTTTCCCCTTGGTCACCCCCTTATCATAATTGGAGGTGAAAATTTTCCATATGATTTTTTCAAAATTTGAGGAAATTTTTTTTCAGATGATATTTTCCCCTTGGTCCCCCCTTATCATAAAATTGGAGGTGAAAATTTTCCATATGATTTTTTCAAAATTTGAGGAAATTTTTTTTCAGATGATATTTTCCCCTTGGTCCCCCTTATCATAATTGGAGGTGAAAATTTTCCATATGATTTTTTCAAAATTTGAGGAAATTTTTTTTCATATGATATTTTCCCCTTGGTCCCCCCTTATCATAATTGGAGGTGAAAATTTTCCATATGATTTTTTCAAAATTTGAGGAAATTTTTTTTCATATGATATTTATCCCTTGGTCCCCCCTTATCATAATTGGAAGTGAAAATTTTCCATATGATTTTTTCAAAATTTGAGGAAATTTTTTTTCATATGATATTTTTCCCTTGGTCCCCCCTTATCATAATTGAAGGTGAAAATTTTCCATATGATTTTTTCAAAATTTGAGGAAATTTTTTTTTATATGATATTTTCCCTTGGTCCCCCCTTATCATAATTGGAGGTGAAAATTTTCCATATGATTTTTTCAAAATTTGAGGAAATTTTTTTTCAGATGATATTTTCCCCTTGGTCCCCCCTTATCATAATTGGAGGTGAAAATTTTCCATATGATTTTTTCAAAATTTGAGGAAATTTTTTTTCATATGATATTTTCCCCTTGGTCCCCCCTTATCATAATTGGAGGTGAAAATTTTCCATATGATTTTTTCAAAATTTGAGGAAATTTTTTTTCATATGATATTTTTCCTTTGGTCCCCCCTTATCATAATTGGAAGTGAAAATTTTCCATATGATTTTTTCAAAATTTGAGGAAATTTTTTTTCATATGATATTTTCCCCGTGGTCCCCCCTTATCATAATTGGAGGTGAAAATTTTCCATATGATTTTTTCAAAATTTGAGGAAATTTTTTCAGATGATATTTTCCCCTTGGTCCCCCCTTATCATAATTGGAGGTGAAAATTTTCCATATGATTTTTTCAAAATTTGAGGAAATTTTTTTTCATATGATATTTTCCCCTTGGTCCCCCCTTATCATAATTGGAGGTGAAAATTTTGCATATGATTTTTTCAAAATATGAGGAAATTTTTTTTCATATGATATTTTCCCCTTGGTCCCCCTTTATCATAACTGGAGGTGAAAATTTTCCATATGATTTTTTCAAAATTTGAGGAAATTTTTTTTCATATGATATTTTCCCCTTGGTCCCCCCTTATCATAATTGGAGGTGAAAATTTTCCATATGATTTTTTCAAAATTTGAGGAAATTTTTTCAGATGATATTTTCCCCTTGGTCCCCCCTTATCATAATTGGAGGTGAAAATTTTCCATATGATTTTTTCAAAATTTGAGGAAATTTTTTTTCAGATGATATTTTCCCCTTGGTCCCCCCTTATCATAATTGGAGGTGAAAATTTTCCATATGATTTTTTCAAAATTTGAGGAAATTTTTTTTCATATGATATTTTCCCCTTGGTCCCCCCTTATCATAATTGGAGGTGAAAATTTTCCATATGATTTTTTCAAAATTTGAGGAAATTTTTTTTCATATGATATTTTCCCCTTGGTCCCCCCTTATCATAATTGGAGGTGAAAATTTTGCATATGATTTTTTCAAAATATGAGGAAATTTTTTTTCATATGATATTTTCCCCTTGGTCCCCCCTTATCATAACTGGAGGTGAAAATTTTCCATATGATTTTTTCAAAATTTGAGGAAATTTTTTTTCATATGATATTTTCCCCTTGGTCCCCCCTTATCATAATTGGAGGTGAAAATTTTCCATATGATTTTTTCAAAATTTGAGGAAATTTTTTCAGATGATATTTTCCCCTTGGTCCCCCCTTATCATAATTGGAGGTGAAAATTTTCCATATGATTTTTTCAAAATTTGAGGAAATTTTTTTTCAGATGATATTTTCCCCTTGGTCCCCCCTTATCATAATTGGAGGTGAAAATTTTCCATATGATTTTTTCAAAATTTGAGGAAATTTTTTTTCAGATGATATTTTCCCCTTGGTCCCCCCTTATCATAATTGGAGGTGAAAATTTTCCATATGATTTTTTCAAAATTTGAGGAATTTTTTTTTCATATGATATTTTCCCCTTGGTCCCCCCTTATCATAATTGGAGGTGAAAATTTTCCATATGATTTTTTCAAAATTTGAGGAAATTTTTTTTCATATGATATTTATCCCTTGGTCCCCCCTTATCATAATTGGAAGTGAAAATTTTCCATATGATTTTTTCAAAATTTGAGGAAATTTTTTTTCATATGATATTTTTCCCTTGGTCCCCCCTTATCATAATTGAAGGTGAAAATTTTCCATATGATTTTTTCAAAATTTGAGGAAATTTTTTTTTATATGATATTTTCCCTTGGTCCCCCCTTATCATAATTGGAGGTGAAAATTTTCCATATGATTTTTTCAAAATTTGAGGAAATTTTTTTTCAGATGATATTTTCCCCTTGGTCCCCCCTTATCATAATTGGAGGTGAAAATTTTCCATATGATTTTTTCAAAATTTGAGGAAATTTTTTTTCATATGATATTTTCCCCTTGGTCCCCCCTTATCATAATTGGAGGTGAAAATTTTCCATATGATTTTTTCAAAATTTGAGGAAATTTTTTTTCATATGATATTTTTCCCTTGGTCCCCCCTTATCATAATTGGAAGTGAAAATTTTCCATATGATTTTTTCAAAATTTGAGGAAATTTTTTTTCATATGATATTTTCCCCTTGGTCCCCCCTTATCATAATTGGAGGTGAAAATTTTCCATATGATTTTTTCAAAATTTGAGGAAATTTTTTCAGATGATATTTTCCCCTTGGTCCCCCCTTATCATAATTGGAGGTGAAAATTTTCCATATGATTTTTTCAAAATTTGAGGAAATTTTTTTTCATATGATATTTTCCCCTTGGTCCCCCCTTATCATAATTGGAGGTGAAAATTTTGCATTTGATTTTTTCAAAATATGAGGAAATTTTTTTTCATATGATATTTTCCCCTTGGTCCCCCTTTATCATAACTGGAGGTGAAAATTTTCCATATGATTTTTTCAAAATTTGAGGAAATTTTTTTTCATATGATATTTTCCCCTTGGTCCCCCCTTATCATAATTGGAGGTGAAAATTTTCCATGTGATTTTTTCAAAATTTGAGGAAATTTTTTCAGATGATATTTTCCCCTTGGTCCCCCCTTATCATAATTGGAGGTGAAAATTTTCCATATGATTTTTTCAAAATTTGAGGAAATTTTTTTTCAGATGATATTTTCCCCTTGGTCCCCCCTTATCATAATTGGAGGTGAAAATTTTCCATATGATTTTTTCAAAATTTGAGGAAATTTTTTTTCAGATGATATTTTCCCCTTGGTCCCCCCTTATCATAATTGGAAGTGAAAATTTTCCATATGATTTTTTCAAAATTTGAGGAAATTTTTTTTCATATGATATTTTTCCCTTGGTCCCCCCTTATCATAATTGAAGGTGAAAATTTTCCATATGATTTTTTCAAAATTTGAGGAAATTTTTTTTCAGATGATATTTTCCCCTTGGTCCCCCCTTATCATAATTGGAGGTGAAAATTTTCCATATGATTTTTTCAAAATTTGAGGAAATTTTTTCAGATGATATTTTCCCCTTGGTCCCCCCTTATCATTACTGGAGGTGAAAATTTTCCATATGATTTTTTCAAAATTTGAGGAAATTTTTTTTCATATGATATTTTCCCCTTGGTCCCCCCTTATCATAATTGGAGGTGAAAATTTTCCATATGATTTTTTCAAAATTTGAGGAAATTTTTTCAGATGATATTTTCCCCTTGGTCCCCCCTTATCATAATTGGAGGTGAAAATTTTCCATATGATTTTTTCAAAATTTGAGGAAATTTTTTTTCAGATGATATTTTCCCCTTGGTCCCCCCTTATCATAATTGGAGGTGAAAATTTTCCATATGATTTTTTCAAAATTTGAGGAAATTTTTTTTCATATGATATTTTCCCCTTGGTCCCCCCTTATCATAATTGGAGGTGAAAATTTTCCATATGATTTTTTCAAAATTTGAGGAAATTTTTTTTCAGATGATATTTTCCCCTTGGTCCCCCCTTATCATAATTGGAGGTGAAAATTTTCCATATGATTTTTTCAAAATTTGAGGAAATTTTTTTTCAGATGATATTTTCCCCTTGGTCCCCCCTTATCATAATTGGAGGTGAAAATTTTCCATATGATTTTTTCAAAATTTGAGGAAATTTTTTTTCATATGATATTTTCCCCTTGGTCCCCCCTTATCATAATTGGAGGTGAAAATTTTCCATATGATTTTTTCAAAATTTGAGGAAATTTTTTCAGATGATATTTTCCCCTTGGTCCCCCCTTATCATAATTGGAGGTGAAAATTTTCCATATGATTTTTTCAAAATTTGAGGAAATTTTTTTTCAGATGATATTTTCCCCTTGGTCCCCCCTTATCATAATTGGAGGTGAAAATTTTCCATATGATTTTTTCAAAATTTGAGGAAATTTTTTTTCAGATGATATTTTCCCCTTGGTCCCCCCTTATCATAATTGGAAGTGAAAATTTTCCATATGATTTTTTCAAAATTTGAGGAAATTTTTTTTCATATGATATTTTTCCCTTGGTCCCCCCTTATCATAATTGGAGGTGAAAATTTTCCATATGATTTTTTCAAAATTTGAGGAAATTTTTTTTTATATGATATTTTCCCTTGGTCCCCCCTTATCATAATTGGAGGTGAAAATTTTCCATATGATTTTTTCAAAATTTGAGGAAATTTTTTTTCAGATGATATTTTCCCCTTGGTCCCCCCTTATCATAATTGGAGGTGAAAATTTTCCATATGATTTTTTCAAAATTTGAGGAAATTTTTTTTCATATGATATTTTCCCCTTGGTCCCCCTTATCATAATTGGAGGTGAAAATTTTCCATATGATTTTTTCAAAATTTGAGGAAATTTTTTTTCATATGATATTTTTCCTTGTCCCCCCTTATCATAATTGGAAGTGAAAATTTTCCATATGATTTTTTCAAAATTTGAGGAAATTTTTTTTCATATGATATTTTCCCCTTGGTCCCCCCTTATCATAATTGGAGGTGAAAATTTTCCATATGATTTTTTCAAAATTTGAGGATATTTTTTCAGATGATATTTTCCCCTTGGTCCCCCTTATCATAATTGGAGGTGAAAATTTTCCATATGATTTTTTCAAAAATTTGAGGAAATTTTTTTTCAGATGATATTTTCCCCTTGGTCCCCCTTATCATAATTGGAGGTGAAAATTTTCCATATGATTTTTTCAAAATTTGAGGAAATTTTTTTTCAGATGATATTTTCCCCTTGGTCCCCCCTTATCATAATTGGAGGTGAAAATTTTCCATATGATTTTTTCAAAATTTGAGGAAATTTTTTTTCATATGATATTTTCCCCTTGGTCCCCCCTTATCATAATTGGAGGTGAAAATTTTCCATATGATTTTTTCAAAATTTGAGGAAATTTTTTTTTCATATGATATTTATCCCTTGGTCCCCCCTTATCAATAATTGGAAGTGAAAATTTTCCATATGATTTTTTCAAAATTTGAGGAAATTTTTTTTCATATGATATTTTTCCCTTGGTCCCCCTTATCATAATTGAAGGTGAAAATTTTCCATATGATTTTTCAAAATTTGAGGAAATTTTTTTTTATATGATATTTTCCCTTGGTCCCCCCTTATCATAATTGGAGGTGAAAATTTTCCATATGATTTTTCAAAATTTGAGGAAATTTTTTTTCAGATGATATTTTCCCCTTGGTCCCCCCTTATCATAATTGGAGGTGAAAATTTTCCATATGATTTTTTCAAAAATTTGAGGAAATTTTTTTCATATGATATTTTCCCCTTGGTCCCCCCTTATCATAATTGGAGGTGAAAATTTTCCATATGATTTTTCAAAATTTGAGGAAATTTTTTTTTCATATGATATTTTTCCTTGGTCCCCCTTATCATAATTGGAAGTGAAAATTTTCCATATGATTTTTTCAAAATTTGAGGAAATTTTTTTTCATATGATATTTTCCCCGTGGTCCCCCCTTATCATAATTGGAGGTGAAAATTTTCCATATGATTTTTTCAAAATTTGAGGAAATTTTTTCAGATGATATTTTCCCCTTGGTCCCCCCTTATCATAATTGGAGGTGAAAATTTTCCATATGATTTTTTCAAAATTTGAGGAAATTTTTTTTCATATGATATTTTCCCCTTGGTCCCCCCTTATCATAATTGGAGGTGAAAATTTTGCATATGATTTTTTCAAAATATGAGGAAATTTTTTTTCAATATGATATTTTCCCCCTTGGGTCCCCCTTTATCATAACTGGAGGTGAAAATTTTCCATATGTGATTTTTTCAAAATTTGAGGAAATTTTTTTCATATGATATTTTCCCCTTGGTCCCCCCTTATCATAATTGGAGGTGAAAATTTTCCATATGATTTTTTCAAAATTTGAGGAAATTTTTTCAGATGATATTTTCCCCTTGGTCCCCCCTTATCATAATTGGAGGTGAAAATTTTCCATATGATTTTTTCAAAATTTGAGGAAATTTTTTTTCAGATGATATTTTCCCCTTGGTCCCCCCTTATCATAATTGGAGGTGAAAATTTTCCATATGATTTTTTCAAAATTTGAGGAAATTTTTTTCATATGATATTTTCCCCTTGGTCCCCCCTTATCATAATTGGAGGTGAAAATTTTCCATATGATTTTTTCAAAATTTGAGGAAATTTTTTTTCATATGATATTTTCCCTTGGTCCCCCCTTATCATAATTGGAGGTGAAAATTTTGCATATGATTTTTTCAAAATATGAGGAAATTTTTTTTCATATGATATTTTCCCCTTGGTCCCCCCTTATCATAACTGGAGGTGAAAATTTTCCATATGATTTTTTCAAAATTTGAGGAAATTTTTTTTCATATGATATTTTCCCCTTGGTCCCCCCTTATCATAATTGGAGGTGAAAATTTTCCATATGATTTTTTCAAAATTTGAGGAAATTTTTTTCAGATGATATTTTCCCCTTGGTCCCCCCTTATCATAATTGGAGGTGAAAATTTTCCATATGATTTTTTCAAAATTTGAGGAAATTTTTTTTCAGATGATATTTTCCCCTTGGTCCCCCCTTATCATAATTGGAGGTGAAAATTTTCCATATGATTTTTTCAAATTTGAGGAAATTTTTTTTCAGATGATATTTTCCCCTTGGTCCCCCTTATCATATTGGAGGTGAAAATTTTCCATATGATTTTTTCAAAATTTGAGGAAATTTTTTTTCATAATGATATTTTCCCCTTGGTCCCCCCTTATCATAATTGGAGGTGAAAATTTTCCATATGATTTTTTCAAAATTTGAGGAAATTTTTTTTTCATATGATATTTATCCCTTGGTCCCCCCTTATCATAATTGGAAGTGAAAATTTTCCATATGATTTTTTCAAAATTTGAGGAAATTTTTTTTCATATGATATTTTTCCCTTGGTCCCCCCTTATCATAATTGAAGGTGAAAATTTTCCATATGATTTTTTCAAAATTTGAGGAAATTTTTTTTTTATATGATATTTTCCCTTGGTCCCCCCTTATCATAATTGGAGGTGAAAATTTTCCATATGATTTTTTCAAATTTGAGGAAATTTTTTTCAGATGATATTTTCCCCTTGGTCCCCCCTTATCATAATTGGAGGTGAAAATTTTCCATATGATTTTTTCAAAATTTGAGGAAATTTTTTTTCATATGATATTTTCCCCTTGGTCCCCCCTTATCATAATTGGAGGTGAAAATTTTGCATATGATTTTTTCAAAATATGAGGAAATTTTTTTTCATATGATATTTTCCCCTTGGTCCCCCTTTATCATAACTGGAGGTGAAAATTTTCCATATGATTTTTTCAAAATTTGAGGAAATTTTTTTTCATATGATATTTTCCCCTTGGTCCCCCCTTATCATAATTGGAGGTGAAAATTTTCCATGTGATTTTTTCAAAATTTGAGGAAATTTTTTCAGATGATATTTTCCCCTTGGTCCCCCTTATCATAATTGGAGGTGAAAATTTTCCATATGATTTTTTCAAAATTTGAGGAAATTTTTTTTCAGATGATATTTTCCCCTTGGTCCCCCCTTATCATAATTGGAGGTGAAAATTTTCCATATGATTTTTTCAAAATTTGAGGAAATTTTTTTTCAGATGATATTTTCCCCCTTGGTCCCCCCTTATCATAATTGGAAGTGAAAATTTTCCATATGATTTTTTCAAAATTTGAGGAAATTTTTTTTCATATGATATTTTTCCCTTGGTCCCCCTTATCATAATTGAAGGTGAAAATTTTCCATATGATTTTTTCAAAATTTGAGGAAATTTTTTTTCAGATGATATTTTCCCCTTGGTCCCCCCTTATCATAATTGGAGGTGAAAATTTTCCATATGATTTTTTCAAAATTTGAGGAAATTTTTTCAGATGATATTTTCCCCTTGGTCCCCCCTTATCATTACTGGAGGTGAAAATTTTCCATATGATTTTTTCAAAATTTGAGGAAATTTTTTTTCATATGATATTTTCCCTTGGTCCCCCCTTATCATAATTGGAGGTGAAAATTTTCCATATGATTTTTTCAAAATTTGAGGAAATTTTTTCAGATGATATTTTCCCCTTGGTCCCCCCTTATCATAATTGGAGGTGAAAATTTTCCATATGATTTTTTCAAAATTTGAGGAAATTTTTTTTCAGATGATATTTTCCCCTTGGTCCCCCCTTATCATAATTGGAGGTGAAAATTTTCCATATGATTTTTTCAAAATTTGAGGAAATTTTTTTTCATATGATATTTTCCCTTGGTCCCCCCTTATCATAATTGGAGGTGAAAATTTTCCATATGATTTTTTCAAAATTTGAGGAAATTTTTTTTCAGATGATATTTTCCCCTTGGTCCCCCTTATCATAATTGGAGGTGAAAATTTTCCATATGATTTTTTCAAAATTTGAGGAAATTTTTTTTCAGATGATATTTTCCCCTTGGTCCCCCCTTATCATAATTGGAGGTGAAAATTTTCCATATGATTTTTTCAAAATTTGAGGAAATTTTTTTTCATATGATATTTCCCCTTGGTCCCCCCTTATCATAATTGGAGGTGAAAATTTTCCATATGATTTTTTCAAAATTTGAGGAAATTTTTTCAGATGATATTTTCCCCTTGGTCCCCCCTTATCATAATTGGAGGTGAAAATTTTCCATATGATTTTTTCAAAATTTGAGGAAATTTTTTTTCAGATGATATTTTCCCCTTGGTCCCCCCTTATCATAATTGGAGGTGAAAATTTTCCATATGATTTTTTCAAAATTTGAGGAAATTTTTTTTCAGATGATATTTTCCCCTTGGTCCCCCCTTATCATAATTGGAAGTGAAAATTTTCCATATGATTTTTTCAAAATTTGAGGAAATTTTTTTCATATGATATTTTTCCCTTGGTCCCCCCTTATCATAATTGGAGGTGAAAATTTTCCATATGATTTTTTCAAAATTTGAGGAAATTTTTTTTATATGATATTTTCCCTTGGTCCCCCCTTATCATAATTGGAGGTGAAAATTTTCCATATGATTTTTTCAAAATTTGAGGAAATTTTTTTTCAGATGATATTTTCCCCTTGGTCCCCCCTTATCATAATTGGAGGTGAAAATTTTCCATATGATTTTTTCAAAATTTGAGGAAATTTTTTTTCTTTCCCCTTGGTCCCCCCTTATCATAATTGGAGGTGAAAATTTTCCATATGATTTTTTCAAAATTTGAGGAAATTTTTTTTCAGATGATATTTTCCCCTTGGTCCCCCCTTATCATAATTGGAGGTGAAAATTTTCCATATGATTTTTTCAAAATTTGAGGAAATTTTTTTTCATATGATATTTTCCCCTTGGTCCCCCCTTATCATAATTGGAGGTGAAAATTTTGCATATGATTTTTTCAAAATTTGAGGAAATTTTTTTCAGATGATATTTTCCCCTTGGTCCCCCCTTATCATAATTGGAGGTGAAAATTTTCCATATGATTTTTTCAAAATTTGAGGAAATTTTTTTTCAGATGATATTTTCCCCTTGGTCCCCCCTTATCATAATTGGAGGTGAAAATTTTCCATATGATTTTTTCAAAATTTGAGGAAATTTTTTTTCAGATGATATTTTCCCCTTGGTCCCCCCTTATCATAATTGGAGGTGAAAATTTTCCATATGATTTTTTCAAAATTTGAGGAAATTTTTTTTCAGATGATATTTTCCCCTTGGTCCCCCCTTATCATAATTGGAGGTGAAAATTTTCCATATGATTTTTTCAAAATTTGAGGAAATTTTTTTTCATATGATATTTTCCCCTTGGTCCCCCCTTATCATAATTGGAGGTGAAAATTTTCCATATGATTTTTTCAAAATTTGAGGAAATTTTTTTTCAGATGATATTTTCCCCTTGGTCCCCCCTTATCATAATTGGAGGTGAAAATTTTCCATATGATTTTTTCAAAATTTGAGGAAATTTTTTTTCATATGATATTTTCCCCTTGGTCCCCCCTTATCATAATTGGAGGTGAAAATTTTCCATATGATTTTTTCAAAATTTGAGGAAATTTTTTTTCAGATGATATTTTCCCCTTGGTCCCCCCTTATCATAATTGGAGGTGAAAATTTTCCATATGATTTTTTCAAAATTTGAGGAAATTTTTTTTCAGATGATATTTTCCCCTTGGTCCCCCCTTATCATAATTGGAGGTGAAAATTTTCCATATGATTTTTTCAAAATTTGAGGAAATTTTTTTTCAGATGATATTTTCCCCTTGGTCCCCCCTTATCATAATTGGAGGTGAAAATTTTCCATATGATTTTTTCAAAATTTGAGGAAATTTTTTTTCATATGATATTTTCCCCTTGGTCCCCCCTTATCATAATTGGAGGTGAAAATTTTCCATATGATTTTTTCAAAATTTGAGGAAATTTTTTTTCAGATGATATTTTCCCTTGGTCCCCCCTTATCATAATTGGAGGTGAAAATTTTCCATATGATTTTTTCAAAATTTGAGGAAATTTTTTTTCATATGATATTTTCCCCTTGGTCCCCCCTTATCATAATTGGAGGTGAAAATTTTGCATATGATTTTTTTCAAAATTTGAGGAAATTTTTTTTCATATGATATTTTCCCCTTGGTCCCCCCTTATCATAATTGGAGGTGAAAATTTTCCATATGATTTTTTCAAAATTTGAGGAAATTTTTTTTCATATGATATTTTCCCCTTGGTCCCCCCTCATCATAATTGGAGGTAAAAATTTTCCATATGATTTTTTCAAAATTTGAGGAAATTTTTTTTCATATGATATTTTCCCCTTGGTCCCCCCTTATCATAATTGGAGGTGATAATTTTGCATATGATTTTTTCAAAATTTGAGGAAATTTTTTTCATATGATATTTTCCCCTTGGTCCCCCCTTATCATAATTGGAGGTGAAAATTTTCCATATGATTTTTTCAAAATTTGAGGAAATTTTTTTTCATATGATATTTTCCCCTTGGTCCCCCCTTATCATAATTGGAGGTGAAAATTTTCCATATGATTTTTTCAAAATTTGAGGAAATTTTTTTTCATATGATATTTTCCCCTTGGTCCCCCCTTATCATAATTGGAGGTGAAAATTTTGCATATGATTTTTTCAAAATATGAGGAAATTTTTTTCAGATGATATTTTCCCCTTGGTCCCCCCTTATCATAATTGGAGGTGAAAATTTTCCATATGATTTTTTCAAAATTTGAGGAAATTTTTTTCATATGATATTTTCCCCTTGGTCCCCCCTTATCATAACTGGAGGTGAAAATTTTCCATATGATTTTTTCAAAATTTGAGGAAATTTTTTTTCATATGATATTTTCCCCTTGGTCCCCCCTTATCATAATTGGAGGTGAAAATTTTGCATATGATTTTTTCAAAATTTGAGGAAATTTTTTTTCATATGATATTTTCCCCTTGGTCCCCCCTTATCATAATTGGAGGTGAAAATTTTGCATATGATTTTTTCAAAATTTGAGGAAATTTTTTTTTATATGATATTTTCCCTTGGTTTCCCCTTATCATAATTGGAGGTGAAAATTTTCCATATGATTTTTTCAAAATTTGAGGAAATTTTTTTTCATATGATATTTTTCCCTTGGTCCCCCCTTATCATAATTGGAGGTGAAAATTTTCCATATGATTTTTTCAAAATTTGAGGAAATTTTTTTTCAGATGATATTTTCCCCTTGGTCCCCCCTTATCATAATTGGAGGTGAAAATTTTCCATATGATTTTTTCAAAATTTGAGGAAATTTTTTTTCATATGATATTTTCCCCTTGGTCCCCCCTTATCATAATTGGAGGTGAAAATTTTCCATATGATTTTTTCAAAATTTGAGGAAATTTTTTTTCAGATGATATTTTCCCCTTGGTCCCCCCTTATCATAATTGGAGGTGAAAATTTTCCATATGATTTTTTCAAAATTTGAGGAAATTTTTTTTCAGATGATATTTTCCCCTTGGTCCCCCCGTTATCATAATTGGAGGTGAAAATTTTCCATATGATTTTTTCAAAATTTGAGGAAATTTTTTTTCATATGATATTTTCCCCTTGGTCCCCCCTTATCATAATTGGAGGTGAAAATTTTCCATATGATTTTTTCAAAATTTGAGGAAATTTTTTTTCATATGATATTTTCCCCTTGGTCCCCCCTTATCATAATTGGAGGTGAAAATTTTCCATATGATTTTTTCAAAATTTGAGGAAATTTTTTTTCATATGATATTTTCCCCTTGGTCCCCCCTTATCATAATTGGAGGTGAAAATTTTGCATATGATTTTTTCAAAATTTGAGGAAATTTTTTTCAGATGATATTTTTCCCTTGGTCCCCCCTTATCATAATTGGAGGTGAAAATTTTCCATATGATTTTTTCAAAATTTGAGGAAATTTTTTTTCAGATGATATTTTCCCCTTGGTCCCCCCTTATCATAATTGGAGGTGAAAATTTTCCATATGATTTTTTCAAAATTTGAGGAAATTTTTTTTCATATGATATTTTCCCCTTGGTCCCCCCTTATCATAATTGGAGGTGAAAATTTTCCATATGATTTTTTCAAAATTTGAGGAAATTTTTTTTCAGATGATATTTTCCCCTTGGTCCCCCCTTATCATAATTGGAGGTGAAAATTTTCCATATGATTTTTTCAAAATTTGAGGAAATTTTTTTTCAGATGATATTTTCCCCTTGGTCCCCCCTTATCATAATTGGAGGTGAAAATTTTCCATATGATTTTTTCAAAATTTGAGGAAATTTTTTTTCAGATGATATTTTCCCCTTGGTCCCCCCTTATCATAATTGGAGGTGAAAATTTTCCATATGATTTTTTCAAAATTTGAGGAATTTTTTTTTCAGATGATATTTTCCCCTTGGTCCCCCCTTATCATAATTGGAGGTGAAAATTTTCCATATGATTTTTTCAAAATTTGAGGAAATTTTTTTTCAGATGATATTTTCCCCTTGGTCCCCCCTTATCATAATTGGAGGTGAAAATTTTCCATATGATTTTTTCAAAATTTGAGGAAATTTTTTTTCAGATGATATTTTCCCCTTGGTCCCCCCTTATCATAATTGGAGGTGAAAATTTTCCATATGATTTTTTTCAAAATTTGAGGAAATTTTTTTTCAGATGATATTTTCCCCTTGGTCCCCCCTTATCATAATTGGAGGTGAAAATTTTCCATATGATTTTTTCAAAATTTGAGGAAATTTTTTTTCATATGATATTTTTCCCTTGGTCCCCCCTTATCATAATTGGAGGTGAAAATTTTGCATATGATTTTTTCAAAATTTGAGGAAATTTTTTTCATATGATATTTTCCCCTTGGTCCCCCCTTATCATTACTGGAGGTGAAAATTTTCCATATGATTTTTTCAAAATTTGAGGAAATTTTTTTTCAGATGATATTTTCCCCTTGGTCCCCCCTTATCATAATTGGAGGTGAAAATTTTCCATATGATTTTTTCAAAATTTTAGGAAAATTTTTTTCAGATGATATTTTCCCCTTGGTCCCCCCTTATCATAATTGGAGGTGAAAATTTTCCATATGATTTTTTCAAAATTTGAGGAAATTTTTTTTCAGATGATATTTTCCCCTTGGTCCCCCCTTATCATAATTGGAAGTGAAAATTTTCCATATGATTTTTTCAAAATTTGAGGAAATTTTTTTTCATATGATATTTTCCCCTTGGTCCCCCCTTATCATAATTGGAGGTGAAAATTTTCCATATGATTTTTTCAAAATTTGAGGAAATTTTTTTTCAGATGATATTTTCCACTTGGTCCCCCCTTATCATAATTGGAGGTGAAAATTTTCCATATGATTTTTTCAAAATTTGAGGAAATTTTTTTTCAGATGATATTTTCCCCTTGGTCCCCCCTTATCATAATTGGAGGTGAAAATTTTGCATATGATTTTTTCAAAATTTGAGGAAATTTTTTTCAGATGATATTTTCCCCTTGGTCCCCCCTTATCATAATTGGAGGTGAAAATTTTCCATATGATTTTTTCAAAATTTGAGGAAATTTTTTTTCAGATGATATTTTCCCCTTGGTCCCCCCTTATCATAATTGGAGGTGAAAATTTTCCATATGATTTTTTCAAAATTTGAGGAAATTTTTTTTCATATGATATTTTCCCCTTGGTCCCCCCTTATCATAATTGGAGGTGAAAATTTTGCATATGATTTTTTCAAAATTTGAGGAAATTTTTTTCAGATGATATTTTCCCCTTGGTCCCCCCTTATCATAATTGGAGGTGAAAATTTTCCATATGATTTTTTCAAAATTTGAGGAAATTTTTTTTCAGATGATATTTTCCCCTTGGTCCCCCCTTATCATAATTGGAGGTGAAAATTTTCCATATGATTTTTTCAAAATTTGAGGAAATTTTTTTTCAGATGATATTTTCCCCTTGGTCCCCCCTTATCATAATTGGAGGTGAAAATTTTCCATATGATTTTTTCAAAATTTGAGGAAATTTTTTTTCAGATGATATTTTCCCCTTGGTCCCCCCTTATCATAATTGGAGGTGAAAATTTTCCATATGATTTTTTCAAAATTTGAGGAAATTTTTTTTCATATGATATTTTCCCCTTGGTCCCCCCTTATCATAATTGGAGGTGAAAATTTTCCATATGATTTTTTCAAAATTTGAGGAAATTTTTTTTCAGATGATATTTTCCCCTTGGTCCCCCCTTATCATAATTGGAGGTGAAAATTTTCCATATGATTTTTTCAAAATTTGAGGAAATTTTTTTTCAGATGATATTTTCCCCTTGGTCCCCCCTTATCATAATTGGAGGTGAAAATTTTCCATATGATTTTTTCAAAATTTGAGGAAATTTTTTTTCATATGATATTTTCCCCTTGGTCCCCCCTTATCATAATTGGAGGTGAAAATTTTCCATATGATTTTTTCAAAATTTGAGGAAATTTTTTTTCAGATGATATTTTCCCCTTGGTCCCCCCTTATCATAATTGGAGGTGAAAATTTTCCATATGATTTTTTCAAAATTTGAGGAAATTTTTTTCATGATATTTTCCCCTTGGTCCCCCCTTATCATAATTGGAGGTGAAAATTTTGCATATGATTTTTTTCAAAATTTGAGGAAATTTTTTTTCATATGATATTTTCCCCTTGGTCCCCCCTTATCATAATTGGAGGTGAAAATTTTCCATATGATTTTTTCAAAATTTGAGGAAATTTTTTTTCATATGATATTTTCCCCTTGGTCCCCCCTTATCATAATTGGAGGTAAAAATTTTCCATATGATTTTTTCAAAATTTGAGGAAATTTTTTTTCATATGATATTTTCCCCTTGGTCCCCCCTTATCATAATTGGAGGTGAAAATTTTGCATATGATTTTTTCAAAATTTGAGGAAATTTTTTTCAGATGATATTTTCCCCTTGGTCCCCCCTTATCATAATTGGAGGTGAAAATTTTCCATATGATTTTTTCAAAATTTGAGGAAATTTTTTTTCATATGATATTTTCCCCTTGGTCCCCCCTTATCATAATTGGAGGTGAAAATTTTCCATATGATTTTTTCAAAATTTGAGAAAATTTTTTTTCATATGATATTTTCCCCTTGGTCCCCCCTTATCATAATTGGAGGTGAAAATTTTGCATATGATTTTTTCAAAATATGAGGAAATTTTTTTCAGATGATATTTTCCCCTTGGTCCCCCCTTATCATAATTGGAGGTGAAAATTTTCCATATGATTTTTTCAAAATTTGAGGAAATTTTTTTTCATATGATATTTTCCCCTTGGTCCCCCCCTTATCATAACTGGAGGTGAAAATTTTCCATATGATTTTTTCAAAATTTGAGGAAATTTTTTTTCATATGATATTTTCCCCTTGGTCCCCCCTTATCATAATTTTAGGTGAAAATTTTGCATATGATTTTTTCAAAATTTGAGGAAATTTTTTTTCATATGATATTTTCCCCTTGGTCCCCCCTTATCATAATTGGAGGTGAAAATTTTGCATATGATTTTTTCAAAATTTGAGGAAATTTTTTTTTATATGATATTTTCCCTTGGTTTCCCCTTATCATAATTGGAGGTGAAAATTTTCCATATGATTTTTTCAAAATTTGAGGAAATTTTTTTTCATATGATATTTTTCCCTTGGTCCCCCCTTATCATAATTGGAGGTGAAAATTTTCCATATGATTTTTTCAAAATTTGAGGAAATTTTTTTCAGATGATATTTTCCCCTTGGTCCCCCCTTATCATAATTGGAGGTGAAAATTTTCCATATGATTTTTTCAAAATTTGAGGAAATTTTTTTTCATATGATATTTTCCCCTTGGTCCCCCCTTATCATAATTGGAGGTGAAAATTTTCCATATGATTTTTTCAAAATTTGAGGAAATTTTTTTTCAGATGATATTTTCCCCTTGGTCCCCCCTTATCATAATTGGAGGTGAAAATTTTCCATATGATTTTTTCAAAATTTGAGGAAATTTTTTTCAGATGATATTTTCCCCTTGGTCCCCCCTTATCATAATTGGAGGTGAAAATTTTCCATATGATTTTTTCAAAATTTGAGGAAATTTTTTTTCATATGATATTTTCCCCTTGGTCTCCCCTTATCATAATTGGAGGTGAAAATTTTCCATATGATTTTTTCAAAATTTGAGGAAATTTTTTTTCATATGATATTTTCCCCTTGGTCCCCCCTTATCATAATTGGAGGTGAAAATTTTCCATATGATTTTTTCAAAATTTGAGGAAATTTTTTTTCATATGATATTTTCCCCTTGGTCCCCCCTTATCATAATTGGAGGTGAAAATTTTGCATATGATTTTTTCAAAATTTGAGGAAATTTTTTTCAGATGATATTTTCCCCTTGGTCCCCCCTTATCATAATTGGAGGTGAAAATTTTCCATATGATTTTTTCAAAATTTGAGGAAATTTTTTTTCAGATGATATTTTCCCCTTGGTCCCCCCTTATCATAATTGGAGGTGAAAATTTTCCATATGATTTTTTCAAAATTTGAGGAATTTTTTTTTCAGATGATATTTTCCCCTTGGTCCCCCCTTATCATAATTGGAGGTGAAAATTTTCCATATGATTTTTTCAAAATTTGAGGAAATTTTTTTTCAGATGATATTTTCCCCTTGGTCCCCCCTTATCATAATTGGAGGTGAAAATTTTCCATATGATTTTTTCAAAATTTGAGGAAATTTTTTTTCAGATGATATTTTCCCCTTGGTCCCCCCTTATCATAATTGGAGGTGAAAATTTTCCATATGATTTTTTCAAAATTTGAGGAAATTTTTTTTCATATGATATTTTCCCCTTGGTCCCCCCTTATCATAATTGGAGGTGAAAATTTTCCATATGATTTTTTCAAAATTTGAGGAAATTTTTTTTCATATGATATTTTTCCCTTGGTCCCCCCTTATCATAATTGGAGGTGAAAATTTTCCATATGATTTTTTCAAAATTTGAGGAAATTTTTTTTCAGATGATATTTTCCCCTTGGTCCCCCCTTATCATAATTGGAGGTGAAAATTTTCCATATGATTTTTTCAAAATTTGAGGAAATTTTTTTTCATATGATATTTTCCCCTTGGTCCCCCCTTATCATAATTGGAGGTGAAAATTTTCCATATGATTTTTTCAAAATTTGAGGAAATTTTTTTTCAGATGATATTTTCCCCTTGGTCCCCCCTTATCATAATTGGAGGTGAAAATTTTCCATATGATTTTTTCAAAATTTGAGGAAATTTTTTTTTCAGATGATATTTTCCCCTTGGTCCCCCGTTATCATAATTGGAGGTGAAAATTTTCCATATGATTTTTTCAAAATTTGAGGAAATTTTTTTTCATATGATATTTTCCCCTTGGTCCCCCCTTATCATAATTGGAGGTGAAAATTTTCCATATGATTTTTTCAAAATTTGAGGAAATTTTTTTTCATATGATATTTTCCCCTTGGTCCCCCCTTATCATAATTGGAGGTGAAAATTTTCCATATGATTTTTTCAAAATTTGAGGAAATTTTTTTTCATATGATATTTTCCCCTTGGTCCCCCCTTATCATAATTGGAGGTGAAAATTTTGCATATGATTTTTTCAAAATTTGAGGAAATTTTTTTCAGATGATATTTTTCCCTTGGTCCCCCCTTATCATAATTGGAGGTGAAAATTTTCCATATGATTTTTTCAAAATTTGAGGAAATTTTTTTTCAGATGATATTTTCCCCTTGGTCCCCCCTTATCATAATTGGAGGTGAAAATTTTCCATATGATTTTTTCAAAATTTGAGGAAATTTTTTTTCATATGATATTTTTCCCTTGGTCCCCCCTTATCATAATTGGAGGTGAAAATTTTGCATATGATTTTTTCAAAATTTGAGGAAATTTTTTTCATATGATATTTTCCCCTTGGTCCCCCCTTATCATTACTGGAGGTGAAAATTTTCCATATGATTTTTTCAAAATTTGAGGAAATTTTTTTTCAGATGATATTTTCCCCTTGGTCCCCCCTTATCATAATTGGAGGTGAAAATTTTCCATATGATTTTTTCAAAATTTTAGGAAAATTTTTTTCAGATGATATTTTCCCCTTGGTCCCCCCTTATCATAATTGGAGGTGAAAATTTTCCATATGATTTTTTCAAAATTTGAGGAAATTTTTTTTCAGATGATATTTTCCCCTTGGTCCCCCCTTATCATAATTGGAAGTGAAAATTTTCCATATGATTTTTTCAAAATTTGAGGAAATTTTTTTTCATATGATATTTTCCCCTTGGTCCCCCCTTATCATAATTGGAGGTGAAAATTTTCCATATGATTTTTTCAAAATTTGAGGAAATTTTTTTTCAGATGATATTTTCCCCTTGGTCCCCCCTTATCATAATTGGAAGTGAAAATTTTCCATATGATTTTTTCAAAATTTGAGGAAATTTTTTTTCAGATGATATTTTCCCCTTGGTCCCCCCTTATCATAATTGGAGGTGAAAATTTTCCATATGATTTTTTCAAAATTTGAGGAAATTTTTTTTTAGATGATATTTTTCCCTTGGTCCCCCCTTATCATAATTGGAGGTGAAAATTTTCCATATGTTTTTTTAAAAATTTGAGGAAATTTTTTTTCATATGATATTTTCCCCTTGGTCCCCCCTTATCATAATTGGAGGTGAAAATTTTCCATATGATTTTTTCAAAATTTGAGGAAATTTTTTTTCATATGATATTTTCCCCTTGGTCCCCCCTTATCATAATTGGAGGTGAAAATTTTCCATATGATTTTTTCAAAATTTGAGGAAATTTTTTTTCAGATGATATTTTCCCCTTGGTCCCCCCTTATCATAATTGGAGGTGAAAATTTTCCATATGATTTTTTCAAAATTTGAGGAAATTTTTTTTCAGATGATATTTTCCCCTTGGTCCCCCCTTATCATAATTGGAGGTGAAAATTTTCCATATGATTTTTTCAAAATTTGAGGAAATTTTTTTCAGATGATATTTTCCCCTTGGTCCCCCCTTATCATAATTAGAGGTGAAAATTTTCCATATGATTTTTTCAAAATTTGAGGAAATTTTTTTTCAGATGATATTTTCCCCTTGGTCCCCCCTTATCATAATTGGAGGTGAAAATTTTCCATATGATTTTTTCAAAATTTGAGGAAATTTTTTTTCAGATGATATTTTCCCCTTGGTCCCCCCTTATCATAATTGGAGGTGAAAATTTTCCATATGATTTTTTCAAAATTTGAGGAAATTTTTTTTCAGATGATATTTTCCCCTTGGTCCCCCCTTATCATAATTGGAGGTGAAAATTTTCCATATGATTTTTTCAAAATTTGAGGAAATTTTTTTTCAGATGATATTTTCCCCTTGGTCCCCCTTATAATAATTGGAGGTGAAAATTTTCCATATGATTTTTTCAAAATTTGAGGAAATTTTTTTTCATATGATATTTTCCCCTTGGTCCCCCCTTATCATAATTGGAGGTAAAAATTTTCCATATGATTTTTTCAAAATTTGAGGAAATTTTTTTTCATATGATATTTTCCCCTTGGTCCCCCCTTATCATAATTGGAGGTGAAAATTTTCCATATGATTTTTCCAAATTTGAGGAAATTTTTTTTCAGATGATATTTTCCCCTTGGTCCCCCCTTATCATAATTGGAGGTGAAAATTTTCCATATGATTTTTTCAAAATTTGAGGAAATTTTTTTTTCAGATGATATTTTCCCCTTGGTCCCCCCTTATCATAATTGGAGGTGAAAATTTTCCATATGATTTTTTCAAAATTTGAGGAAATTTTTTTTCAGATGATATTTTCCCCTTGGTCCCCCCTTATCATAATTGGAGGTGAAAATTTTGCATATGATTTTTTCAAAATTTGAGGAAATTTTTTTCAGATGATATTTTCCCCTTGGTCCCCCCTTATCATAATTGGAGGTGAAAATTTTCCATATGATTTTTTCAAAATTTGAGGAAATTTTTTTTCAGATGATATTTTCCCCTTGGTCCCCCCTTATCATAATTGGAGGTGAAAATTTTCCATATGATTTTTTCAAAATTTGAGGAAATTTTTTTTCATATGATATTTTCCCCTTGGTCCCCCCTTATCATAATTGGAGGTGAAAATTTTGCATATGATTTTTTCAAAATTTGAGGAAATTTTTTTCAGATGATATTTTCCCCTTGGTCCCCCCTTATCATAATTGGAGGTGAAAATTTTCCATATGATTTTTTCAAAATTTGAGGAAATTTTTTTTCAGATGATATTTTCCCCTTGGTCCCCCCTTATCATAATTGGAGGTGAAAATTTTCCATATGATTTTTTCAAAATTTGAGGAAATTTTTTTTCAGATGATATTTTCCCCTTGGTCCCCCCTTATCATAATTGGAGGTGAAAATTTTCCATATGATTTTTTCAAAATTTGAGGAAATTTTTTTTCAGATGATATTTTCCCCTTGGTCCCCCCTTATCATAATTGGAGGTGAAAATTTTCCATATGATTTTTTCAAAATTTGAGGAAATTTTTTTTCATATGATATTTTCCCCTTGGTCCCCCCTTATCATAATTGGAGGTGAAAATTTTCCATATGATTTTTTCAAAATTTGAGGAAATTTTTTTTCAGATGATATTTTCCCCTTGGTCCCCCCTTATCATAATTGGAGGTGAAAATTTTCCATATGATTTTTTCAAAATTTGAGGAAATTTTTTTTCAGATGATATTTTCCCCTTGGTCCCCCCTTATCATAATTGGAGGTGAAAATTTTCCATATGATTTTTTCAAAATTTGAGGAAATTTTTTTTCATATGATATTTTCCCCTTGGTCCCCCCTTATCATAATTGGAGGTGAAAATTTTCCATATGATTTTTTCAAAATTTGAGGAAATTTTTTTTCATATGATATTTTCCCCTTGGTCCCCCCTTATCATAATTGGAGGTGAAAATTTTCCATATGATTTTTTCAAAATTTGAGGAAATTTTTTTTCAGATGATATTTTCCCCTTGGTCCCCCCTTATCATAATTGGAGGTGAAAATTTTCCATATGATTTTTTCAAAATTTGAGGAAATTTTTTTTCAGATGATATTTTCCCCTTGGTCCCCCCTTATCATAATTGGAGGTGAAAATTTTCCATATGATTTTTTCAAAATTTGAGGAAATTTTTTTTCATATGATATGTTCCCCTTGGTCCCCCCTTATCATAATTGGAGGTGAAAATTTTCCATATGATTTTTTCAAAATTTGAGGAAATTTTTTTTCAGATGATATTTTCCCCTTGGTCCCCCCTTATCATAATTGGAGGTGAAAATTTTGCATATGATTTTTTCAAAATTTGAGGAAATTTTTTTTCAGATGATATTTTCCCCTTGGTCCCCCCTTATCATAATTGGAGGTGTAAATTTTCCATATGATTTTTTCAAAATTTGAGGAAATTTTTTTTCATATGATATTTTCCCCTTGGTCCCCCCTTATCATAATTGGAGGTGAAAATTTTCCATATGATTTTTTCAAAATTTGAGGAAATTTTTTTTCATATGATATTTTCCCCTTGGTCCCCCCTTATCATAATTGGAGGTGAAAATTTTCCATATGATTTTTTCAAAATTTGAGGAAATTTTTTTTCAGATGATATTTTCCCCTTGGTCCCCCCTTATCATAATTGGAGGTGTAAATTTTCCATATGATTTTTTCAAAATTTGAGGAAATTTTTTTTCAGATGATATTTTCCCCTTGGTCCCCCCTTATCATAATTGGAGGTGAAAATTTTCCATATGATTTTTTCAAAATTTGAGGAAATTTTTTTTCATATGATATTTTCCCCTTGGTCCCCCCTTATCATAATTGGAGGTGAAAATTTTCCATATGATTTTTTCAAAATTTGAGGAAATTTTTTTTCATATGATATTTTCCCCTTGGTCCCCCCTTATCATAATTGGAGGTGAAAATTTTCCATATGATTTTTTCAAAATTTGAGGAAATTTTTTTTCAGATGATATTTTTCCCTTGGTCCCCCCTTATCATAATTGGAGGTGAAAATTTTCCATATGATTTTTTCAAAATTTGAGGAAATTTTTTTTCAGATGATATTTTCCCCTTGGTCCCCCCTTATCATAATTGGAGGTGAAAATTTTCCATATGATTTTTTTCAAAATTTGAGGAAATTTTTTTTCAGATGATATTTTCCCCTTGGTCCCCCCTTATCATAATTGGAGGTGAAAATTTTCCATATGATTTTTTCAAAATTTGAGGAATTTTTTTTTCAGATGATATTTTCCCCTTGGTCCCCCCTTATCATAATTGGAGGTGAAAATTTTCCATATGATTTTTTCAAAATTTGAGGAAATTTTTTTTCAGATGATATTTTCCCCTTGGTCCCCCCTTATCATAATTGGAGGTGAAAATTTTCCATATGATTTTTTCAAAATTTGAGGAAATTTTTTTTCAGATGATATTTTCCCCTTGGTCCCCCCTTATCATAATTGGAGGTGAAAATTTTCCATATGATTTTTTCAAAATTTGAGGAAATTTTTTTTCAGATGATATTTTCCCCTTGGTCCCCCTTATCATAATTGGAGGTGAAAATTTTCCATATGATTTTTTCAAAATTTGAGGAAATTTTTTTTCATATGATATTTTTCCCTTGGTCCCCCCTTATCATAATTGGAGGTGAAAATTTTGCATATGATTTTTTCAAAATTTGAGGAAATTTTTTTCATATGATATTTTCCCCTTGGTCCCCCCTTATCATTACTGGAGGTGAAAATTTTCCATATGATTTTTTCAAAATTTGAGGAAATTTTTTTTCAGATGATATTTTCCCCTTGGTCCCCCCTTATCATAATTGGAGGTGAAAATTTTCCATATGATTTTTTCAAAATTTTAGGAAAATTTTTTTCAGATGATATTTTCCCCTTGGTCCCCCCTTATCATAATTGGAGGTGAAAATTTTCCATATGATTTTTTCAAAATTTGAGGAAATTTTTTTTCAGATGATATTTTCCCCTTGGTCCCCCCTTATCATAATTGGAAGTGAAAATTTTCCATATGATTTTTTCAAAATTTGAGGAAATTTTTTTTCATATGATATTTTCCCCTTGGTCCCCCCTTATCATAATTGGAGGTGAAAATTTTCCATATGATTTTTTCAAAATTTGAGGAAATTTTTTTTCAGATGATATTTTCCCCTTGGTCCCCCCTTATCATTACTGGAGGTGAAAATTTTCCATATGATTTTTTCAAAATTTGAGGAAATTTTTTTTCAGATGATATTTTCCCCTTGGTCCCCCCTTATCATAATTGGAGGTGAAAATTTTCCATATGATTTTTTCAAAATTTGAGGAAATTTTTTTTTAGATGATATTTTTCCCTTGGTCCCCCCTTATCATAATTGGAGGTGAAAATTTTCCATATGATTTTTTCAAAATTTGAGGAAATTTTTTTTCATATGATATTTTCCCCTTGGTCCCCCCTTATCATAATTGGAGGTGAAAATTTTCCATATGATTTTTTCAAAATTTGAGGAAATTTTTTTTCATATGATATTTTCCCCTTGGTCCCCCCTTATCATAATTGGAGGTGAAAATTTTCCATATGATTTTTTCAAAATTTGAGGAAATTTTTTTTCAGATGATATTTTCCCCTTGGTCCCCCCTTATCATAATTGGAGGTGAAAATTTTCCATATGATTTTTTCAAAATTTGAGGAAATTTTTTTTCATATGATATTTTCCTTTTGGTCCCCCCTTATCATAATTGGAGGTGAAAATTTTCCATATGATTTTTTCAAAATTTGAGGAAATTTTTTTTCATATGATATTTTCCCCTTGGTCCCCCCTTATCATAATTGGAAGTGAAAATTTTCCATATGATTTTTTCAAAATTTGAGGAAATTTTTTTTCATATGATATTTTTCCCTTGGTCCCCCCTTATCATAATTGGAGGTGAAAATTTTCCATATGATTTTTTCAAAATTTGAGGAAATTTTTTTTCAGATGATATTTTCCCCTTGGTCCCCCCTTATCATAATTGGAGGTGAAAATTTTCCATATGATTTTTTCAAAATTTGAGGAAATTTTTTTTCATATGATATTTTCCCCTTGGTCCCCCCTTATCATAATTGGAGGTGAAAATTTTGCAAATGATTTTTTCAAAATTTGAGGAAATTTTTTTTCATATGATATTTTCCCCTTGGTCCCCCCTTATCATTACTGGAGGTGAAAATTTTCCATATGATTTTTTCAAAATTTGAGGAAATTTTTTTTCAGATGATATTTTCCCCTTGGTCCCCCCTTATCATAATTGGAGGTGAAAATTTTCCATATGATTTTTTCAAAATTTGAGGAAATTTTTTTTCAGATGATATTTTCCCCTTGGTCCCCCCTTATCATAATTGGAGGTGAAAATTTTCCATATGATTTTTTCAAAATTTGAGGAAATTTTTTTTCAGATGATATTTTCCCCTTGGTCCCCCCTTATCATAATTGGAGGTGAAAATTTTCCATATGATTTTTTCAAAATTTGAGGAAATTTTTTTTCATATGATATTTTCCCCTTGGTCCCCCCTTATCATAATTGGAGGTGAAAATTTTGCATATGATTTTTTCAAAATTTGAGGAAATTTTTTTCAGATGATATTTTCCCCTTGGTCCCCCCTTATCATAATTGGAGGTGAAAATTTTCCATATGATTTTTTCAAAATTTGAGGAAATTTTTTTTCAGATGATATTTTCCCCTTGGTCCCCCCTTATCATAATTGGAGGTGAAAATTTGCCATATGATTTTTTCAAAATTTGAGGAAATTTTTTTTCATATGATATTTTCCCCTTGGTCCCCCCTTATCATAATTGGAGGTGAAAATTTTCCATATGATTTTTTCAAAATTTGAGGAAATTTTTTTTTCATATGATATTTTCCCCTTGGTCCCCCCTTATCATAATTGGAGGTGAAAATTTTGCATATGATTTTTTCAAAATTTGAGGAAATTTTTTTTCATATGATATTTTCCCCTTGGTCCCCCCTTATCATAACTGGAGGTGAAAATTTTCCATATGATTTTTTCAAAATTTGAGGAAATTTTTTTTCATATGATATTTTTCCCTTGGTCCCCCCTTATCATAATTGGAGGTGAAAATTTTCCATATGATTTTTTCAAAATTTGAGGAAATTTTTTTTCATATGATATTTTCCCCTTGGTCCCCCCTTATCATAATTGGAGTTGAAAATTTTGCATATGATTTTTTCAAAATTTGAGGAAATTTTTTTCAGATGATATTTTCCCCTTGGTCCCCCCTTATCATAATTGGAGGTGAAAATTTTCCATATGATTTTTTCAAAATTTGAGGAAATTTTTTTTCATATGATATTTTCCCCTTGGTCCCCCCTTATCATAATTGGAGGTGAAAATTTTGCATATGATTTTTTCAAAATTTGAGGAAATTTTTTTCAGATGATATTTTCCCCTTGGTCCCCCCTTATCATAATTGGAGGTGAAAATTTTCCATATGATTTTTTCAAAATTTGAGGAAATTTTTTTTCAGATGATATTTTCCCCTTGGTCCCCCCTTATCATAATTGGAAGTGAAAATTTTCCATATGATTTTTTCAAAATTTGGTGAAAATTTTCCATATGATTTTTTCAAAATTTGAGGAAATTTTTTTTCAGATGATATTTTCCCCTTGGTCCCCCCTTATCATAATTGGAGGTGAAAATTTTCCATATGATTTTTTCAAAATTTGAGGAAATTTTTTTTCATATGATATTTTCCCCTTGGTCCCCCCTTATCATAATTGGAGGTGAAAATTTTCCATATGATTTTTTCAAAATTTGAGGAAATTTTTTTTCATATGATATTTTCCCCTTGGTCCCCCCTTATCATTACTGGAGGTGAAAATTTTCCATATGATTTTTTCAAAATTTGAGGAAATTTTTTTTCATATCAAGAGCAAATTTTCATTACGTCGAATGTAACAAAGGTAAACAAAGTCGAGCTATCAGTGTCAATCGATTCTCCTGCTATTACACTATATACTGTCCGAATATAGGATCAAATCCCATTTTTAAATTTATTTACCAGTCAAATTGCTTTTTGACGTAATCACCTTCCGATCAAAATAGTTTTCGATGTTACTTAAGTCACCCAATTTCTATGGAGATGCCGTTTGACTTAAGTAACAGCGCTGAGAAACCCGTGAAAAGTGTACGTTCGTCGTTTCGCTTTCTCATTATTAAAGTGAATAAATCGAACTGTTTGTTGCTAAGATGATTTCGGTGGTCCTAAAATGATGAATGGGCTGCACGTAAGGAGACGTAATTGATAATTCTCCCGAATATCCTGGTAAATACACTTTGACTTAAGTAACAATACGGGCCACCAAACGACGTATAATAACTTTTAACTCAAAAACCAGTATTTCTTAGCATGAAAGCTAGCGATTTGCCTTTGTATGATTAAAACCCGGCTGAATATGTTAAACATTGCTATCACTATGAGATTATATGTGTTTAATTGGAAATAGGAATAACTTTTCGGTCATCAAAACAAAACTTTATTTTTCTCGGATCGGTGCGAATGTTACTTACGACATAATGAAAATTTGCTCTTGATATGATATTTTCCCCTTGGTCCCCCCTTATCATTACTGGAGGTGAAAATTTTCCATATGATTTTTTCAAAATTTGAGGAAATTTTTTTTTCATATGATATTTTCCCCTTGGTCCCACCTTATCATAATTGGAGGTGAAAATTTTCCATATGATTTTTTCAAAATTTGAGGAAATTTTTTTTCAGATGATATTTTTCCCTTGGTCCCCCCTTATCATAATTGGAGGTGAAAATTTTCCATATGATTTTTTCAAAATTTGAGGAAATTTTTTTTCAGATGATATTTTTCCCTTGGTCCCCCCTTATCATAATTGGAGGTGAAAATTTTCCATATGATTTTTTCAAAATTTGAGGAAATTTTTTTTTATATGATATTTTCCCTTGGTCCCCCCTTATCATAATTGGAGGTGAAAATTTTCCATATGATTTTTTCAAAATTTGAGGAAATTTTTTTTCATATGATATTTTCCCCTTGGTCCCCCCTTATCATAATTGGAGGTGAAAATTTTCCATATGATTTTTTCAAAATTTGAGGAAATTTTTTTTCATATGATATTTTCCCCTTGGTCCCCCCTTATCATTACTGGAGGTGAAAATTTTCCATATGATTTTTTCAAAATTTGAGGAAATTTTTTTTCATATGATATTTTCCCCTTGGTCCCCCCTTATCATTACTGGAGGTGAAAATTTTCCATATGATTTTTTCAAAATTTGAGGAAATTTTTTTTCAGATGATATTTTCCCCTTGGTCCCCCCTTATCATAATTGGAGGTGAAAATTTTCCATATGATTTTTTCAAAATTTGAGGAATTTTTTTTTCATATGATATTTTCCCCTTGGTCCCCCCTTATCATAATTGGAAGTGAAAATTTTCCATATGATTTTTTCAAAATTTGAGGAAATTTTTTTTCATATGATATTTTCCCCTTGGTCCCCCCTTATCATAATTGGAGGTGAAAATTTTGCATATGATTTTTTCAAAATTTGAGGAAATTTTTTTTCATATGATATTTTCCCCTTGGTCCCCCCTTATCATAATTGGAGGTGAAAATTTTCCATATGATTTTTTCAAAATTTGAGGAAATTTTTTTTTCAGATGATATTTTCCCCTTGGTCCCCCCTTATCATAA
The DNA here is from genome assembly GCF_037179485.1 of Ochlerotatus camptorhynchus. NCBI lineage: Eukaryota > Metazoa > Arthropoda > Insecta > Diptera > Culicidae > Ochlerotatus > Ochlerotatus camptorhynchus. The sequence continues at coordinate 73,088 of NW_027041524.1, forward strand.
TTGGAGGTGAAAATTTTCCATATGATTTTTTCAAAATTTGAGGAAATTTTTTTTCATATGATATTTTCCCCTTGGTCCCCCCTTATCATAATTGGAGGTGAAAATTTTCCATATGATTTTTTCAAAATTTGAGGAAATTTTTTTTCATATAATATTTTCCCCTTGGTCCCCCCTTATCATAATTGGAGGTGAAATTTTTGCATATGATTTTTTCAAAATTTGAGGAAATTTTTTTTCAGATGATATTTTCCCCTTGGTCCCCCCTTATCATAAATGGAGGTGAAAATTTTCCATATGATTTTTCAAAATTTGAGGAAATTTTTTTTCAGATGATATTTTCCCCTTGGTCCCCCCTTATCATAATTGGAGGTGAAAATTTTCCATATGATTTTTTCAAAATTTGAGGAAATTTTTTGCAGATGATATTTTTCCCTTGGTCCCCCCTTATCATAATTGGAGGTGAAAATTTTCCATATGATTTTTTCAAAATTTGAGGAAATTTTTTTCAGATGATATTTTCCCCTTGGTCCCCCCTTATCATAATTGGAAGTGAAAATTTTCCATATGATTTTTTCAAAATTTGAGGAAATTTTTTTTCATATGGTATTTTTCCCTTGGTCCCCCCTTATCATAATTGGAAGTGAAAATTTTCCATATGATTTTTTCAAAATTTGAGGAAATTTTTTTTCATATGATATTTTCCCCTTGGTCCCCCCTTATCATAATTGGAGGTGAAAATTTTCCATATGATTTTTTCAAAATTTGAGGAAATTTTTTCAGATGATATTTTCCCCTTGGTCCCCCCTTATCATAATTGGAGGTGAAAATTTTCCATATGATTTTTTCAAAATTTGAGGAAATTTTTTTTCAGATGATATTTTCCCCTTGGTCCCCCCTTATCATAATTGGAGGTGAAAATTTTCCATATGATTTTTTCAAAATTTGAGGAAATTTTTTTCAGATGATATTTTCCCCTTGGTCCCTCTTATCATAATTGGAAGTGAAAATTTTCCATATGATTTTTTCAAAATTTGAGGAAATTTTTTTTCATATGATATTTTTCCCTTGGTCCCCCCTTATCATAATTGGAGGTGAAAATTTTCCATATGATTTTTTCAAAATTTGAGGAAATTTTTTTTCAAATGATATTTTCCCCTTGGTCCCCCCTTATCATAATTGGAGGTGAAAATTTTCCATATGATTTTTTCAAAATTTGAGGAAATTTTTTTTCAGATGATATTTTCCCCTTGGTCCCCCCTTATCATAATTGGAGGTGAAAATTTTCCATATGATTTTTTCAAAATTTGAGGAAATTTTTTTTCATATGATATTTTCCCCTTGGTCCCCCCTTATCATAATTGGAGGTGAAAATTTTGCATATGATTTTTTCAAAATTTGAGGAATTTTTTTTCAGATGATATTTTCCCCTTGGTCCCCCCTTATCATAATTGGAGGTGAAAATTTTCCATATGATTTTTTCAAAATTTGAGGAAATTTTTTTTTCAGATGATATTTTCCCTTTGGTCCCCCCTTATCATAATTGGAGGTGAAAATTTTTCATATGATTTTTTCAAAATTTGAGGAAATTTTTTTTCATATGATATTTTCCCCTTGGTCCCCCCTTATCATAATTGGAGGTGAAAATTTTCCATATGATTTTTTCAAAATTTGAGGAAATTTTTTTTCATATGATATTTTCCCCTTGGTCCCCCCTTATCATAATTGGAGGTGAAAATTTTCCATATGATTTTTTTCAAAATTTGAGGAAATTTTTATTCATATGATATTTTCCCCTTGGTCCCCCCTTATCATAATTGGAGGTGAAAATTTTCCATATGATTTTTTCAAAATTTAAGGAAATTTTTTTTTCATATGATATTTTCCCCTTGGTCCCCCCTTATCATTACTGGAGGTGAAAATTTTCCATATGATTTTTTCAAAATTTGAGGAAATTTTTTTTCATATGATATTTTCCCCTTGGTCCCCCCTTATCATTACTGGAGGTGAAAATTTTCCATATGATTTTTTCAAAATTTGAGGAAATTTTTTTTTCATATGATATTTTCCCCTTGGTCCCCCCTTATCATAATTGGAGGTGAAAATTTTCCATATGATTTTTTCAAAATTTGAGGAAATTTTTTTTCATATGATATTTTTCCCTTGGTCCCCCCTTATCATAATTGGAGGTGAAAATTTTCCATATGATTTTTTCAAAATTTGAGGAAAATTTTTTTCAGATGATATTTTCCCCTTGGTCCCCCCTTATCATAATTGGAGGTGAAAATTTTCCATATGATTTTTTCAAAATTTGAGGAAATTTTTTTTCATATAATATTTTCCCCTTGGTCCCCCCTTATCATAATTGGAGGTGAAAATTTTGCATATGATTTTTTCAAAATTTGAGGAAATTTTTTTTCATATGATATTTTCCCCTTGGTCCCCCCTTATCATAACTGGAGGTGAAAATTTTCCATATGATTTTTTCAAAATTTGAGGAAATTTTTTTTCATATGATATTTTCCCCTTGGTCCCCCCTTATCATAATTGGAGGTGAAAATTTTGCATATGATTTTTTCAAAATTTGAGGAAATTTTTTTCAGATGATATTTTCCCCTTGGTCCCCCCTTATCATAATTGGAGGTGAAAATTTTCCATATGATTTTTTCAAAATTTGAGGAAATTTTTTTTCAGATGATATTTTCCCCTTGGTCCCCCCTTATCATAATTGGAGGTGAAAATTTTCCATATGATTTTTTCAAAATTTGAGAAATTTTTTTTCAGATGATATTTTCCCCTTGGTCCCCTCTTATCATAATTGGAGGTGAAAATTTTGCATATGATTTTTTCAAAATTTGAGGAAATTTTTTTCAGATGATATTTTCCCCTTGGTCCCCCCTTATCATAATTGGAAGTGAAAATTTTCCATATGATTTTTTCAAAATTTGAGGAAATTTTTTTTCATATGGTATTTTTCCCTTGGTCCCCCCTTATCATAATTGGAAGTGAAAATTTTCCATATGATTTTTTCAAAATTTGAGGAAATTTTTTTCATATGATATTTTCCCCTTGGTCCCCCCTTATCATAATTGGAGGTGAAAATTTTCCATATGATTTTTTCAAATTTGAGGAAATTTTTTTTCATATGATATTTTCCCCTTGGTCCCCCCTTATCATAATTGGAGGTGAAAATTTTCCATATGATTTTTTCAAAATTTGAGGAAATTTTTTTTCAGATGATATTTTCCCCTTGGTCCCCCCTTATCATAATTGGAGGTGAAAATTTTCCATATGATTTTTTCAAAATTTGAGGAAATTTTTTTTCAGATGATATTTTCCCCTTGGTCCCCCCTTATCATAATTGGAGGTGAAAATTTTCCATATGATTTTTTCAAAATTTGAGGAAATTTTTTTTCAGATGATATTTTCCCCTTGGTCCCCCCTTATCATAATTGGAGGTGAAAATTTTCCATATGATTTTTTCAAAATTTGAGGAAATTTTTTTTCATATGATATTTTCCCCTTGGTCCCCCCTTATCATAATTGGAGGTGAAAATTTTGCATATGATTTTTTCAAAATTTGAGGAAATTTTTTTTCATATGATATTTTCCCCTTGGTCCCCCCTTATCATAATTGGAGGTGAAAATTTTCCATATGATTTTTTCAAAATTTGAGGAAATTTTTTTTCAGATGATATTTTCCCCTTGGTCCCCCCTTATCATAATTGGAGGTGAAAATTTTCCATATGATTTTTTCAAAATTTGAGGAAATTTTTTTTCATATGATATTTTCCCCTTGGTCCCCCCTTATCATAACTGGAGGTGAAAATTTTCCATATGATTTTTTCAAAATTTGAGGAAATTTTTTTTCATATGATATTTTCCCCTTGGTCCCCCCTTATCATAATTGGAAGTGAAAATTTTCCATATGATTTTTTCAAAATTTGAGGAAATTTTTTTTCATATGATATTTTCCCCTTGGTCCCCCCTTATCATAATTGGAGGTGAAAATTTTCCATATGATTTTTTCAAAATTTGAGGAAATTTTTTCAGATGATATTTTCCCCTTGGTCCCCCCTTATCATAATTGGAGGTGAAAATTTTCCATATGATTTTTTCAAAATTTGAGGAAATTTTTTTTCAGATGATATTTTCCCCTTGGTCCCCCCTTATCATAATTGGAGGTGAAAATTTTCCATATGATTTTTTCAAAATTTGAGGAAATTTTTTTTCAGATGATATTTTCCCCTTGGTCCCCCCTTATCATAATTGGAGGTGAAAATTTTCCATATGATTTTTTCAAAATTTGAGGAAATTTTTTTTCAGATGATATTTTCCCCTTGGTCCCCCCTTATCATAATTGGAGGTGAAAATTTTCCATATGATTTTTTCAAAATTTGAGGAAATTTTTTTTCAGATGATATTTTCCCCTTGGTCCCCCCTTATCATAATTGGAGGTGAAAATTTTATATATGATTTTTTCAAAATTTGAGGAAATTTTTTTTCATATGATATTTTCCCCTTGGTCCCCCCTTATCATAACTGGAGGTGAAAATTTTCCATATGATTTTTTCAAAATTTGAGGAAATTTTTTTTCAGATGATATTTTCCCCTTGGTCCCCCCTTATCATAATTGGAGGTGAAAATTTTCCATATGATTTTTTCAAAATTTGAGGAAATTTTTTTTCATATGATATTTTCCCCTTGGTCCCCCCTTATCATAATTGGAGGTGAAAATTTTCCATATGATTTTTTCAAAATTTGAGGAAATTTTTTTCAGATGATATTTTCCCCTTGGTCCCCCCTTATCATAATTAGAGGTGAAAATTTTCCATATGATTTTTTCAAAATTTGAGGAAATTTTTTTTCAGATGATATTTTCCCCTTGGTCCCCCCTTATCATAATTGGAGGTGAAAATTTTCCATATGATTTTTTCAAAATTTGAGGAAATTTTTTTTCAGATGATATTTTCCCCTTGGTCCCCCCTTATAATAATTGGAGGTGAAAATTTTCCATATGATTTTTTCAAAATTTGAGGAAATTTTTTTTCAGATGATATTTTCCCCTTGGTCCCCCCTTTATCATAATTGGAGGTGAAAATTTTCCATATGATTTTTTCAAAATTTGAGGAAAATTTTTTTCATATGATATTTTCCCCTTGGTCCCCCCTTATCATAATTGGAGGTGAAAATTTTCCATATGATTTTTTCAAAATTTGAGGAAATTTTTTTTCAGATGATATTTTCCCCTTGGTCCCCCCTTATCATAATTGGAGGTGAAAATTTTCCATATGATTTTTTCAAAATTTGAGGAAATTTTTTTTCAGATGATATTTTCCCCTTGGTCCCCCCTTATCATAATTGGAGGTGAAAATTTTCCATATGATTTTTTCAAAATTTGAGGAAATTTTTTTCAGATGATATTTTCCCCTTGGTCCCCCCTTATCATAATTGGAGGTGAAAATTTTCCATATGATTTGTTCAAAATTTGAGGAAATTTTTTTTCATATGATATTTTCCCCTTGGTCCCCCCTTATCATAATTGGAGGTGAAAATTTTCCATATGATTTTTTCAAAATTTGAGGAAATTTTTTTCAGATGATATTTTCCCCTTGGTCCCCCCTTATCATAATTGGAGGTGAAAATTTTCCATATGATTTTTTCAAAATTTGAGGAAATTTTTTTTCAGATGATATTTTCCCCTTGGTCCCCCCTTATCATAATTGGAGGTGAAAATTTTCCATATGATTTTTTCAAAATTTGAGGAAATTTTTTTCAGATGATATTTTCCCCTTGGTCCCCCTTATCATAATTAGAGGTGAAAATTTTTCCATATGATTTTTTCAAAATTTGAGGAAATTTTTTTTCAGATGATATTTTCCCCTTGGTCCCCCCTTATCATAATTGGAGGTGAAAATTTTCCATATGATTTTTTCAAAATTTGAGGAAATTTTTTTTCATATGATATTTTCCCCTTGGTCCCCCCTTATCATAATTGGAGGTGAAAATTTTCCATATGATTTTTTCAAA
>NW_027041527.1:0-46385 GCF_037179485.1 Ochlerotatus camptorhynchus
CATTGAAAAATATCTAAATCATTTTTTCTTTTTTCAAGCTCATCTTAGGTGGACAAAGCGGAGTCTTGTCACTATCAATAAGGCATAAAAAATAACAAGGACTAAGATGTGTTCCTTTGATTACATAAAATAATGCTACTCCCCTAGTTTGAAGCTGGTAGATCTAAATGCCAGCAACGCACAACGAAAAGGTGATCACCCAGTGCTACTGGGCAATGGTTAAGATTAATAAATAAAACAATTATTGCTATCATTAATGATTATAATTAATGAATAAACATAAATTTATAATCATGAATGAATATGATTAATGATTAAACACTATTCTGCGATTTTTGGGTCAAGGGACAAAAGATCTATCCAAGGACGAAAGGAAAAATATTCGAAAGAACAAAATATATATATTGATAAAAAGTCGAATGACAGAAGGTTGAAAGGTACAAAAGTTTGAATGGAAATAAAGACGGAAGGCCAAAATATGATGGTGGTGTAGTGGTTATCATGAATACTTCTCACTCCAGCAGGCCTGGGTTCAATTGGAAAGGTAGAAAAGCCGTTGGTCCCCGGTTCATGAGTTGATGGGTCGATAGGTAGGGTCCAGGTATGGCCTTCCTGCCGTTGGTAGCATTGGTGCTCAGCACGGAAAACAAGATAGACGGAAAACAAATCAAGGAAAAAAATGAATCGCGGGGCAACTGATACCTGTCAAGACAATGTGTTTGAATCATTAACATTTATATATGTGGTATCGTAAAACTTCACTAATTACACTGATTTTTTGTATGTGATTAGTGTCAACCATAAACTAGTTATCTACAAAAAATCAGCTCAATCGGTTGAAAGACAGCCGATAAATAGAGGTGGGTGGACGCTACCACCCACCGCATATACTAAGGGGTTATTGTACCATTAATTATTTAACCGTGCACACATCATTATCTCGTTTGTTCCGATACGTTAGTTCAAAAGCTAAATACAACACATAGCCTATAAGGGCGCATTGAAATTTATCATTAACCCCCTCTACTCTATGTTTTGTGCACGAAGCCTTACATCTTCTGCATTTGATTCATACTACAAATGTAATGGCAGTACAAGCAAGGTTTGCTAGAATACATAGTTTTGCGTAAAACCTTCACGGGATAATGCCTTTTGAAAAACAAAGCTTGATATAGAATCTTTCATTTCCCGGTTGGGTGTAGGACGAAGAAAATGTAATGGAGTTTAAATGCGTTATGATGGAATTGAAACATGTAGGACAAATTTGGAATTGAGAAGCAGTGTTTATTTTTAACAATATCTCATAAATTTGTGACTCTTTATGGGGGTTGGCCAGATTTAGATTTTTCAGATATAATCCTTAATAGGACCTGGATTATTTAATACTCTAGTAACCTCAAGTCCGTGTTCTGTCATAATGTTTCATTATACTTGAATTTATATAATCATAACTCAATGGGTTAAATATCAAATTTAGGGTGAATTTAAAAAAAGGGAACTTGGAGTGTAGAGCGCTCTGCCCACTGGACGATTCTGAAGCCTGTCGGTTTTTGATTTTACGTCATTTCCAAGTTATAGGGAAAATGGCTCGAATGTATCTAAGATTTGGCCAATCGCTGAAAATCTGCTATTTATCAATTTATCTAGATGAACGTGTCATTGGGACGCTACTAATGGATATTTTGGTCGCTATTGAACATTTATTCGATTGCTGAATTTATATATGGGCCCGAATAAGGGGCATTTAGGCCGACATTACATCAACTTCCCCTATATTGATACATTCCCAACAAGCATTGAATGTTGAATAAGAGCTTATTCAGGCAAAAACAAGCTTCTTCAGCTAAAAAATAGCTTCTTCAGCTGTTGATCATCTCAAATTGTTTGTTGGGTTAAAACCATTGCCATTTGGTATTTGAGATAAATAAGACAGAGATAGGATTCAAAGGGTCCAGGGAGCGTAACCCATGTTTCGGTTTCCATTTATTAAATAGTTCAGAGACGCTACACACTTAGAAAAAAACATATAAATTTAGGTGCTCTGAGAATGACATATACGAGAGTCAATTTTGACCTAAATTTGATTCATAACAGACGCAAAACACAGCTCAATCAAACGTACTTTTCAGTCTCGAAGCACATAATATTACATGTCATGTTTAATTACGTCTCATCTTTTATGTCAAAGACGGATTCCGTCACGTGTAAAATTAGTTATTTCTAAGTGTGTAGAAATGACAGGTTCACAGTGAGAGAATGTACCATATGGTGCCCGTTCACTGATCAAAATCAGATTCATATCGTCAGGCCCTGTCCAAGAATACGGGGATTTTTTCCTTGATTTGTTTTCCGTCGATCTTGTTTTCCGTGCTGAGCACCAATACTACCGACACCAGGGAGGCAGCTCCCACACCTGGACCCTACCTATCGACCCATCAACTCATGAACCGGGTGGTGCCGACTGAGATTGATCCACGGATTGCTGGGGTAACAGGTAATCACGCTTACCACCACACCACCGGCGCCGCTAAGTATAAGGGATTGACGATGATTTGTCAAGTTCAATTTTGCATTTACATGTAATTGTAATTGACGCATTTCACGCCAAATCGTATTCGGAGCTGGTAGCACCCTCTCAGATTTCAATGAAACTTTTTGGATGTATGGACCTTGACTAAATAAGCCACTTTGCATATACATTGTTTTCCAAAATTTATCACTAATCATTGAGAAGGGACGATTTTTTTTTCAAAAAAAATATTGTGGAAAAAGGACAACTCCTACACAAATTAGTTGTATGGATGACTTTTAGTAAATTGTTGTTTCCTAAAAATCCTTATTTTACTAAAACTTGTCTTGACAACCTTGTGAAATCAACCTTAGTTTTATAGTTCTCATAGGTAGAATGAAGTGTTAGGTATATATTGTTAATGGTCTAGGTAAAAATAACAGAAGGGCATATCGAATTAGGATGCAATAGGTTGACTTCCCAAATCGTTTTTTTTTTGTTTTTTTTTATAACTTTTTTAGAGAGATTTTTATCGTTTAATCGTTATTGATACGAAAGAAGATCTCAATTTAAATTTTATTTAAATCTATATATATAATCTATATATCTCATTCTTTATGAATAATTTTAACTAAGAATCCTAGGTTGCTATTGAAGCACAGACAAACAGACATAACCCATTGAATATTTCTAACTGTAAAACATCGTCGATAAAACAATACCACCATCTGTTGAGTACACTGTGGTGGGCACTGCGTTGAACAGATGGCGGTAGTGTGTAAACGTTTAACGCAAGGGAATTTGGTATGCGCGCCACAGGTGGCGGTACTACCAACTACGATACTTTAAATTGTCCGTTAAATGCTTGTTCGATGAACTACTCGCGAGTGTTATGTCTGTTTATCTGTGATAGAATTATCGGATTTTGCCTCAATATCACAAATTGAACTTCATTGGGTTCTGAAATGATTTTGAGCTTCACCGGTTTAGTTTTGAGTGAAAGTGGTACGTTAAAACAATCAGTTCAGACATGAAAAGTTTTTGTAAGAAAAAGTTTTTTCCTTAAAAGTGCCCGTCTCGCGATGTATAGACGAATAGTAGTGAACATAATTACATAATTAATCTTGAGGCAAAATTTCATACAAATCAAACATGGCAATTTTTTTAATCGACATTTAAAAATCGATTTTTTTCATTGTAGGTCTGCATGGAATTTTTTCCGGGTTTTTTTTTAAACTTGGACAATTTCCTAGAAGTCATCTTTACAACACATTTCTGTGGAAGTTGTCATTTTTCCATAATATTTTTTTTGAAAAAAATCGGCAGAAAAAGTTTGGCCCAAATGTCAAATGTTAGTCGACATAAATTTTGGAAAAACTGAGTATGCAAAACTCTATATATCCAGAAATTTCATTGAAATCTGAGAGGGTGTTGCCAGCTTCGATTCGATTTGGCGATGCGCCTTCAATTACAACACTACACTTGTTGTAAGTAAAGCGTGGATTTTCCAACATGTTAACTACTTTATAACGATGTCTACATACTTCGAAATGACTAATTTTACACGTGACGGAATCCATCTTTGACATAAAAGATGAGACGTAAACAAACATGTCGTGTAATGTCGAAACTGAAAAGTTCGCTGCTCGACGAAAAGGACGTTTGATTGAGCTATATTTCGCATCTGTTATGACTCAAATTTATGTTAAAATTGACGCTCGCACCTGAATTTACATGAATTTTTCTAAGTGTGTACATTTTGACTTTTTAAGTAGTCAATGAAGACATCGGAGGAATACTGACAGCTCATCCCAACAAACAATTTGAGTTGATTAACAGCTGAAAAGGCCATTTTTTAGTTGAAGAAGCTTATTTTTGCCTGAATAAGCTCTTATTCAACAATCAATGATTGTTGGGCATGCCCACTATTTTCAATCTTGGCACCGAAGTGGATATAACAGCATTATATTTTTCACCTAGATTGCTTTCAACACAATTTTTCACATCATTTAGATTAGCTCCTGTTGCATACTCAACAATAATAGAGCCATCTTTACCATTCCTAAAATTACTGATTTTGTGTGTTTTTGGATCTAACTGTGTTTTCAAATACTTACGAATATCTTCGCAAGCTTGTTTGGGCTTTTTTTGTTTAATCACAATGACCGGACGAGTCTTAAGATTACTCTGTTTTTTACTGTTACTGTTACTAATATTTTTACTTTTACTAGCACGACTATGTCTTTTTACAACATCCGCAAAACCCGCATTTTCTAGAAAATATCATCATCATTACCACTATTACTAATTTACGTTTTTTTGCGTCCGGTAGTTGGTTCGATTCCGACTGAATCGTCCTAGATATGTAGTGTCATTCTTTACAGCTAATTATTTTTCCGCAGTAATTTGAAAAAAAAAATGACTTGTTCATATTGTTCAAGTTCTCACAAATTAATTTTTCAATATCATTTACATTTCGGCTAATGTCTGCCATGCCAATCTTTAACGCGATGTCTATCTGAGCAGCAATGTGATCTCGCATGCCGGTGATCGAGTCCGAGAGTTGAAATACATTCTTCATCTCTTCCTCTATCCTTTTGGCGCGCGAGATCAGACCATTCTGCTTGTCATAACTCTGATCTGATAGAGAATTATCACACTTGAACAGAACATTTGCATTGTCCTTGATAAGCATTGCCTGAGTTCTCGTACGTGTAGTGCATTTGTAATGAAATACACGAGCACACTTACCCATAAAGAGAACCAGTCAATCACTCGCCATAACCACTGCACACTCCCATCTCTGCTTACCAAATACACATATAACATCATTTGAATATTGCATATGGTAAATTCTTTCAAATTTGTTGACATTTTTCTATAGGTGATAAATTTTTTGATAAGCTTCCATTTATATTTGATCGAGGTAAATTGTGGACTGTAAACTGCAATACGAAGAATTGTATCGCATCGGTTGATTAATTCTTCATTAATACCAGATATTGCACTTGTTAGGGTTGAGTTAGTGAAGAATCTGCGTGCAGAATTGCCATCATTTGTTGAGCCATGACCTTCTAGGTTGTAGGTAAGTTGTTTTAATTAACATACCTACTACTGTTGGAATGTTTTCTCCAAATGAAACTTTTTCTTCAAGCCATCGTTCATTACCGGGTTTAAATCTTTTCTCAATACGATCACATGCATTCCGACGTTTGCGTATCAGTCCACAGTGTTACTATTTTCAAAAACGTTTTTTTTTTAACTCTTTATTTGTTCCAAATTTAAAATAAATTACACTTCATTTTAACCTAGGTGCTCCAGTTACTACAGTAACTTACCAGCTTTAATTGTTATGATATTTATCTAAGTGTTTTTACATTGTTCCTGTTTTGGCAATTCAGTATTTTAAACAGGTTTTTTAAACCTGCATGTCAGCATAAATTTTCAAAAACGTTACTGTCACGAACGTTCCACGGGCACGTTTTTTTCTGTTAAAGCAACTTAAAAATTTGCACACACATAAGCTGATACATTGTTGACATTTGAAACTTCTTCTCAGTGTTCACTCGGCTGTCGACAAAAACAGACCACTCTCAATGTGTGTCACGCGATCGTCTGTTTACTCGGCAGCAACCATTATGTGGTCCTCCTCATTGTTCTTCATCAGCAGTTCTTTCAGTCGATGCGTCGTCGACTTTGGAAAGCAACCGTTTCGTGATGACTGTGTGAGTGCTGACCATGTTTTGCGTCGATTGCTGCAATGGAAAGCGCTCTGACCCCCGTTGGCAAATCTACCATACAATGAAACCACTGGAAGCGGTTTATTGGATAGAGGAAGATACAAGGTTTATTGTGCTGTACCTTTTGACTGTAGTTTTAAGATATATTGTATAGTGAACAAGAATCCTCGACTCTGTAAAGTTAATTCGGTTGAGCCGGTATCAATGGTGACCCAAATAGCATTACTTTCGTCTCGTCTGACCAGATCACCTTATTCCAGTCATCACTGTTCCATGAAATGTGGTCCTGGGCTCACTTCAATCTTTTTTTAAAAATTTTTGCGGACAACCATGACTTCTTAAGAGCTACTCTGCCCTTAAGACTTTTCTTATGAAGACGATTTCGTACGGATTGTGATGTCAGTTGAATGGAAAACTCGCTTTCAATCTGTTTCGCAATTTTCGGAGCTGATAGTCGCCGGTCCAGCTCCACCTTCTTCACGATAGCTCTGTCAATTCGGCCAGTTGTCTTTGAAGGACGCCCCGATCGCATAGCTGGTGAGATAGAATCACGCTTTTTGTACATCTGCACAATTCTAGCGACCGTATCTTTGTGAAGCTGGACAATATCGGCAATATCACGGTAGCTTTTGCCAGTTTTGTGATGTTCAATAATCAAATTTCGGATAATGATCGAAATTTGTTCTTTTTTGGGCATTTCGAAACAAATAACTTCCAATTTTGAACACTAAATGACAGATAGATACAATGCTTACATTCGATAAAGTTGCAGAATACACACTAAAACTCTGTAAAGCACACTTAAATCATAGTATCCGTTTGGGGGTGGATAAACTTTTTTGTGCGTAATTTGTTACCATTTTTCATAATTTATCACATGAATTCTCAAGAAAAGATATAAACGCCGTATTTTCAATGGCAATGTGATAAATAAACATAAATTGATAAATCATGAAATTAAACTGATTTTCACCAGATAAACAAAAAAAAAAGTTAATTGGTAGGGGGTGGATAAACTTTTTTTGCATACTGTATATGTAAAAAAAGGAAAAAAACGCAATTTTAGAGGTTTGTTTTCCTAATTGACCGATATCTCGCTTAATGTGCGTTATAGAGTTTTGATGGCTTCGACAACATTTCTCAACACTTCAAATTACACAACTTTGCTGAAAAACTCATTCCGCTATGATGCTCCATTCAAAAGATAGACTCGAGCGCCACCTATGTGGCGTGAAAATTAACTAATATGAAACTTCCAAAGATGGCGCTTTTAATATTGAGCAACTTTGTAGAATATTGTGTTGCTGTAGAAAGCAAACCAACGGCGCTAGAGGTTTTGGCCACGCGAATGGCTTCGCTGCCCCACTACTGTTTAATGGTGAAAGTAAAAATCAAATAAGACGAGAATCAGCTGCAATGGCAGATGTTCTTCTACTTATCCAGTAATTCTTTTGCGGCACACAGCACAATTTCACACTTAATTGTCAATTAATTATCACACCACTACGGACTAATTTATAACTTCCGCCATCAATGCTGAATTATTCATAAATAAATAAATAAATAAATTTCCATTTTTGCTTGGCTTACACTTTTCTCATCAATCCCGATAATTCACTCCGATCAGCCAAAGGTTAAGCTCGAACACTTAAAACCACCTCCACCCATTGTAGGACTAAGTAATATTTGACATCTCCCCTTTGAAAGATATGGATCGGTATATGTTTTGTTCATACTTACGTAAGATATTTCTCATACTCCCTCCCTCCCACGTTAGAAATCGTATTATAGTGCTCACGTAATTATTGAATGACTCCTTAGAGTGTCTAATAGAAATGGATGCACACAATTGTCAAACTCACCTGAGATATTAAAGCAGGCTTGCAATTGCTCATTACAGCTTAAATGGAATTATTCGGAATTATTAACTATGAGCTATTATAACAATATTTTTTTATTTGTAAGATACAGGAATATGAAGTAAAGGTTGCACATGACACACAACACCTGTCAATTTCGCTTCCAGAGTGCCATCATTAGCGATTAGCTATAAAGCTAAGCGCTCACTAATCGCGATTTGACAGATTTATGTGTCATACACAAATTTTACCTCCTCTTCTTGCATCTTACATAGTTTCATAATTTCGAAAAGTAGCATTTTAGTAGTAATTAGCATTTCTAACACAGGTTTAAAGTGCCTTGCAAAACGTGATGTTTGAAAAACAGTCGATTTTTTAAATTCATTATTTAAAAAATATTTGTATTGCATCAACATTTAATACAGCCCTATTCTTTATATTTTTTTTACACATTCCTTGGATTCCATACTATATGGAGCAGTTCCACACAGATTCGCAAATCGTTTCGGATCGACCTTTTACGATTATGATGAAACTTTGCGCAGTTGTTTGTTATTGCCCAACATGCCATTTTACATGTTTGGTTCCCTAGTTTTGCACACGACTAACACTTGAAAAGGGCTTATGCAAAAATGATACGCATCAATAGAAAAATATATATCTCGTGAACGATTTGTTTGATCGAAGTTGCGGACAAGTATTGTGCCTTCAAAAAAAAATATACATTGTAAAAAAATTCCAAATTATCAAAAAAAATAAAAAAATTACTCAAATTTCATATTTTTTTACATATATTTTGTAGTTTAGATAAAGTAATACCTACTGACACTGTGCATTTGCTGGGCAAATCATAAACAAAAAAGTTATGAATTATTGAAAAAATAAGTATTTTCCAAAATACCACCAACAGTTATCGAATATCTTTAAAATTGTGTTAATATTTAAACACATCCAGTTTACAACAAAAAAGCTCACAATGCTTAAATTTCCCAAAGTTGTTATTTTCGAGATACTCGTAGGTTAAAATTCACTTGTTGCATAATTTGAGCAATTTTCACTCTTTTGAGATGTTATTCGTGAGTGTTCAATTTTGAAAGAGTTTTTAGCAAAAAGCCCAATAAATTTCCTTAAACTTTGTTGTTCACAGTTTTTTAATCATATGTATGAGCACAGAACAGAAGGGGAAGTGCAAACAAATCAGTGAATCAAAAAGTGGTTCGTTTTTCTGCTCAACAAGCGATGTGTTGTGGTAGCGTTTCACACGGGCTTTCTATGTGCACTCACACTATCATAGCATGCTGCCTATCTTAACTGCAGGTAGAAGATGCCTTCTACCGCTAGGTTCACTAGTGTTCGTAAACGACAAGTGGAGCCACTTTCTGATCCGAAGTTCCACTACTGTGATATGAGTTAAGATATAATTAATTATGAGTAAGAGACGGTTAGGGGAAAGGTTATTTTTCTGTTTGGCCCCATATACGGCTAGCTAGTTTATCTAATTAATTATATCTTAACTCATGCGTATGATTGAAAAACTGTGAACAGCAAAGTTTAAGGAAATTAACTAGGCTTTTTGTTAAAAATATTTTCAAGATTGAAGATATCATCTCAAAAGAGCGAAAATTGCTAAAATTATGCGATAAGTGAATTTTAACCTACGAGTATCTCAAAAATAACAACTTTGGGGAATTTAAGCATTATGAGCTTTTTTGTTGTAAATTTAATGTGTTTTAATATTAACACTATTTCAAATTTATTCGATAACTATCGGTAGTATTTTGAAAAATACTGAATATTTCAATAATTCATAACTTTTTTATATATGATTTGCCCAGCAAATACACAGTGTCAATAGGTATTACTATACCTAAGCTACAAAGTAAATATAAAAAAAATTTTTTTAAAAAGATACGCAATTTGAGTAATTTTTTTTTTGATAATTTGGATTTTTTTTGTAAAAAAATTATAATTTTTTACAGTGTATATTTTTTTCTTTGAAGGCACAATACTTGTCCGCAACTTCTTCAAAGACACCATCTCGATCAAACAAATCGTTCACGAGATATATATTTTTCTATTGATGCGTATCATTTTTGCATAAGCCCTTTTCAAGTGTTAGTTGTGTGCAAAACTAGGGAACCAAATATGCAAAATGGCATGTTGGGCAATAACAAACAACTGTGCAAAGTTTCATCATAATCATAAAAGGTGGAGCCGAAACGATTTGCGAATCTGTGTGGAACTGCTCAGAACGAATATTTTCATATAAAACCTTCACGAGATGATTTGCTTGCATTTGGGGAAAAAATCTTTCTTTGGAAATTCAGCTAACATAAAGATTACAATTTTCTTCATAAAACCTTCCGATGACCATATTACATAATCTGTTCATGCGGTGAAACATTACAAATGCTGTATACTTTTTATGCAAATCTGTAATAGAATCTTACATTTCCCGGATAGGTGTATGTGTTTTGCATAACACAGATAAATTTTACAGAGTGAATGCTGCAAGAGTTGGCGGTTATCCGTAAAATATAATTTTACCATTCATTTGAAAATCTAAAGTGATAAATTTAACTATTTCCAATAGCGAATAGTGACTGAAAAAATTTAAATTATATTCAATAAATTTCTCAATAAATCAAAAGTTAATTACCTCCTACAACCACCGAAAAGTCTAATAAAAGCAGATTCAAAGCATGTCTTTTGAATCATCAATGAAACTATGTCCAGGAGTGTAGCTGTAGCAAACAGTCGAAAGAGAAACAAATTTCCAACACACCGCGAACGCTTGTCAATAGAAACTTTTGGGATATATACACTCTGATGGCGCTCAATTTATCGACTCAAAGAGCAGACTTTCGAAGCACGGACAGAAGTACAAATAGAGCAGGCCACTCATTCCGGGAAGAGGACAGCTACTCGGGGCAAAGATTATACCAGGCAAACTTCAATTAATTAGTTTCCAACTTCTCTCGTTTCAGACGTTCAACTTTGTTTGCAATTGATGGTGAAGTAGTACCTATAAATGTTGATATAATATTATGCTCAAAACTTTTGACCAGCATTGCCTCCAGAAAAATCAGCACCATCGGTAGATCGTTAAGACATGATGATTAGCTCAGTCCGACGATGTGGAAATATTTTCTGGAATAGTTGTACCTTCATCCTCGGAATCAATTATAAAGACACCATAAAAAATGTGTATCTTACGATTTAAAGAATGATTGTATTGCCATTCTCTTACATCTGTGTTAGGTATACCGAAAGGCTATAACATCGTTGGTTTTGCGGACGACATCGTTTGAACGGTAACAGGTGAGATGCTGGAAGAAGTGGAACTTTTGGCCACCGAGGCGATCGATACGATTGGAAACTGGGTGCAAGGAGCGAAGTTGCAGATATCCCACCACAATACGGAAGTGCTGTTGGTCAGCAACTGCAAAGCGGTGCAGTGGGCAGAAATCACCGTCGCCATAGCCTCGAAGCGCGTGCTGAAATACCTGGGACTGATGTACAACGATCGGCTAAATTTCAACAGCTACGTTGACTGCGCCTGCCGGCGCCGGTGGTGTAGTGGTAAGCGTGACTGCTTTCTAACACCCCAATGGGTCTGGGTTCAATCCCAGCCGAGGTCGGTGGGATTTTTCTGAAGCATAAAAATCTCTGGTCACGTCTTCGGAAGGAAAGTAAAACTCTTGGTCCCGGCCCATGTGTGTTGATGAATGGGTGCGATATCCTACGCAGGTGTGGAAGCTGCCTTCCTGCACATTCGGTTGCCGTCAATGGATGGCAATCGATGTCCGTCGGTGATTGGCACTAGATTGCGGAACAGAGACCGACGTTAAATAAAGGAAAGAAGTTGACTGCGCCTGCGAGAAACCGGTGAAGGACATCAACGCGGTTGCCAGAATCATGCCGAACAACAAAGCCTGGCTAGTATATCTACGTTGATACTGAGGTATGGAGGTCCAGCCTGGCTTGCAGTGCTGTAAATAAAGCAGAACCTAGGAAACAGAACCATCTCGTCGGAAGCAGTATGCGTTATCACCGGAATGATCCCTATCGGCATCACCCTGGTGGAGGATACTGAGTGCATTAAGTGGAATGTTACTTGGGTTTGTACTTATATTGCAGCAAAAACACGCATCACTAAAAAAATAAAAGATCATATTTTCCACAGACCATTATCCAGATTCGTGTCTTTAGGGGAGATAACCACTCTCTGATTGATTCAGCTGTTTTTGACGTAGCACGGGCTGGCGGTTTTGGTTTATTGTTTAAATAGGTTATTTGGTTGAAATGTTCATATACAAAATGCTCATATACATTCAAATACAAATATCTCAATAAAGTAACTGAGTTTATGAAAGTTGTTACTAATTGTATGGACTACATGTTTTGAAAATCTGAATCAAATTGAGAATAAGGAAACTTTTGTATGATCGAAAGAGTGTAGAGCATTTTTAATGTATTTTATCCAAATGTCCCATACGAAATTCAACCTAAAAGCACCAGTTCATCTTCAAACCAAATGAGCTGAAACATTAAGAGAATAGTTTTCTCACCTAAAGCAACAAATCTGGGGGTTGGCCCTTGGAAAATTTAATCTTCACCGATACCGAGCAATCACAAAATGAATTAAACCGAAGAAAATAGTTATGCCCTGTACTGCCCTGTGCGGCATAACAGTCTCATTAGCATTTTTGACAACAATGAGATGTGCATTGGAATCGATTGTTAAGTACCATTAATTTACAATGTACACAATAATTTTCCTACTTTGATCAGACAATGTCGAAAAAAATATCAAAACTGGGCGTTGATCGTTATAGAAAAATTGTGTTAATGTAATGTTGCGGGGGCGACCCCGGCGTAGCGGTTAACATCCTTACCTCTCACGCCAAAGTCACGAGTTCAAATCTCACCCCCGGACAAGTCACGAATGACCCAAGAGTGTTAAAGTGACTATAATAAAAAAAAAAAAAAAAAAAAAAAAAAAAAAAAAAAAATTGTGTTAATGTCATTGCTTACCTAATCGGTTGGGTGTATCTGATAATTTTTTTCTCTCGGTAATTACGGACATAGTTAAAAATACGCTTTTCTGATAAAATCCAATATGGCAGCCAAATCCAAGATGGCCAAAACATTTCTAATCTGAATGGAAACCCTATCCGTCATCTTTGTAATAACGTGTTGTTTTCCGGAGGGTTCCATATAAACTTTCAAATCTTTAATTTGAAAACTGCAAGGCTCCTTGGCAAGCGAGGGGTCAGTTAATTTGTGCTAAAGAAAGTGGAAATCTCATTTTTACATCAGTTTCGACTTATCAAGTGGATATATTTAAATATTTAAAGACCATGTAGCAATGGCGGCCTGGTTTCAACGAGAATTACTCATATATGACGTTTCTGTTCGATATTACGGAAATGTGCACTTATGCGGAAGTAGTTCTCAACCCTAGGGACTTATTTATGCTCTCCTCAGCAGTGTATTGCCTCCTTTTCTTTAGATATTTGGATGAACGTCGTCTGAAAAACTTCTCGACTATGTGATTAATTGACAGTGGCTTTTTGTACTCCTTGACTCATAGTCACAAAGCCAGTTGTGACATTTTCGTCGTGAATGATTAATATTTACTAGAACAGATGCATAGAAAAGAAAACGTACAGGAAGCAAAACGCCACAATTCAAAAGTTCAACAACGAAGACGGATACGTTGGAGACAGATTTATTACGTTTCCGCGTTTGTATGGTCGTGACAGAGTGGAGGTAAAAATGCAAAAGGAACGAGTTTTACTGCTTTAACCAGTGCTCCTAAAACATACATGTGTCGGTGTAGGTCTCGCACCTAGTAATGACTTCAGAATGACAGTTGGGAGGAAACTATTTAGTCAACCTGCTATTAACATTTCAGGAAAAAAAAAATTCAACGCAACTGATAAGCAAAGGATGCTATTAAAGCTACTGTTGTCAAATAATCTGACGCCAAATGCTATTTTTTCTCTAAATTGGCAATACAACATTCATGATTCACGACAGAAAGTAATATGTTTGTCTGCGTTTCCTTAAGGAATTTTTCCCTTTTTGTTGAATGTAATAAAAAAATATTTCATTCCTGAGTATATTTCGCTAATGATCTTTTATTTTACAACCAAGTCAAATGAATACTCTTCCTCTTAACATCAATACATGTTTTCAGAGAAACGCATATTTTTTTTTCCAGAGAAACACATAATTTAATTAAACACAATCTATCAAAGAATTGTTTTGAATATTTCTTGTATAAAACACGAGCCAAGCTGAGTCAGTTATGTGAGAGAACAGCAAAACCTACGAAACGAGTGAAATGAAGTGAATGGTACAATAATAAGTAATTTTTTTTGTTGATCTGCACACTTGATTCTGTTGAGGTTGAGGTATAATATAACCCTCCTTCTACCGTAGGACCGTAGGAATGAATATTCTGTGACGTTGTACCGAACTGGGTGTTAAATGAAAACGTAAGGTAAACTGAACAGGTAGCTAAATCATGGTAAAAATATAAAGATTCAGTTTTAAATATACAGCCATCCTATTCGAAGAGTATTTTAAACTGTCCAAAGATCAGGAGCTGTGATGACATGTAAATGAAAACAAATGCACCCGCTTGATTATGGCTATGTTGCTAATTTAACATATATATGGAAGCTTTACTTCATGCGATATGTCCATAGGTTTATAAAAGAGAAAACAGTGAAATTTCTTAGGGTGTTTATTTTACCCATAGCACCTCTAGTTGTAGAGTTGTCTCCAATCTCTTTTAAGCTTTTTTACACTCCTGTAGCGAACGTTTGTCAGCTCTCAACCTAAGGTTCTAAATGCACTTTTTATTATAAGCTTTCTATGCCAACCAATGCATGAATTTGTAAATTGTGTGGCAAGCACATACATATCCCGCGTAACATTTGAAAAGGGCCTGTCCTCGTTCGTCGACTCTCTTTTTGGTTTACCACGGCAACATAAACGAATTTCTCGCTAAGCTCGCAGCACAGCTCAACAGAAGATGATGTTAGCTTGCGCCTGAATCAACACACTGAATGGGAAATCCATTTGAAGTTGGGTTATCCGCGAAAGAGAAAATCGATGAAGAGAATCGTTCAACTATGATAGGCTCTCTTCTCGTGTTGCGCGAGATATATACTTTAAGCTCAGGGAAGTCGAGAAAATTTTCAATCCGAAACATTTCCTCGACCGAACTGGGAATCGATCCAGCCACCTCCGAATTGGGAATACCGTGTATTTTCCGACTAGGCTATCTAGGACGCCATTGTACAATGGTAATAGCTATTTTGACGTAGAACTACGTCTTTGTCGACTATACTGGGGTGCAAATAAAAAAATATGTGTGGTGAAGGAGTGTTAGGTTTTGAACGCTTGTAACTTTGTCATTTATAGATGAAATTAAAATCCAAATACGCCAATCGATAGGATATTACATTACAAACCTGTTGAAATAAATATTTTTCCATTTTTTCTGTAATTAAACTTTTGAAAATGTACAAATGATAATTTTATCACTGATTTCATGAAATAAGCCTTTTTCCCAAACCCAGTCATCATAAACGAATACCACTTGGTTGCACATCATTCAGCTTGAACCTGAAAAGATATAAATCAGCGCTGCTCTCATGCCACTACTCATTACCGCTTCGGACGGCGTGGCACTAGGCCCTGCATCAAGCAGGACTAGGTTAGCGGATTAAGGTGGATCACAGCATATCCACCACAATGAGGAATGAGACTTGAAAAAACGTGCATGTAAAACCCCCTCCCGCTTAACAACCCCCAATAGTAAGCAGGACCAAATCAGCGGCTAAAGGTGGATCGCGGCGTGACCACAATGAGGAAAAGTAATATATGTAAACCCCCTTCACAACAATCTCTCCCCCACCCTCAACAACCTCTCCTACCCCCCCCCCACTCATCAATAACCTTTCCTACCCCCCCCCCATTCATCAATAACCTTTCCTACCCCCGCCCATTCATCAATAACCTTTCCTACCCCCCCCCCATTCATCAATAACCTTTCCTACCCCCCCCCCCTTCATAAATAACCTTTCCTACCCCCCCCCCCCATTCATCAATAACCTTTCCTACCCCCCCCCCCCATTAACAACCTGTCCTAAACCCCCCCTCAACAATAACCCGAAAAAGACATAGACTTTGACGATCTCTTCCGGGAAATAAATTTTAAACAAATCACAATCATTAGTAAAAACAGAAGTTTTTCCTTTAATTTCTTCCCACAACAAAACTTTCAAACTTCAACAAAAATTTCTTGAAAGACATATTCAATGATATTAAGTCTGTGAACCATTTGCCGAGTCAAATTTAACTCGTGGTTAAAAGTGACATTTCGAAAGTTATTCTTGATGTTCGAAAATCCCTGAAAACATATCTGGTACCTCTATATATGCAATTATATTAACATCCAAAGTCCATCCTATTTTACATATTCTGCACAAAAGAAACGTTCTGCCACGCCCTCATTCATAATAAAATGGTGGGAAATCCTGTCAGTTGTGGGGCTTAGAAAGTATGTTTTGTGCAAAATATGTAAAAAAGGAGAGACGTCGGATGTTAACCTAAATGCATGTATCCTGCATCATAGATAGAGATAGATAGATAGGTTCTACGTCATACTGCGGTCGTGTCTAGGACACAACCCATTAATTTTTTGTGTACAAAGAAGTACCTGTTTGTTGTGCCCATGACTGGATTTGTAGTCAACGCTTGAATCTTAATGAACATCGTATGACCGATGCTGGAACTGACGTAACTTAAGAAATACTGGCTTATGAAATGTGTTTGCTGCTGGAAAACAGTATGAAATACAGAATCAAAAGACAGTCTTTAAAATCTGATTCCATGTATTTCTTCAATTCTCTGACGCTGACTTTTATTAGCATTGATATTTTCGTACATATCATTCAGAAAACGATTTTATTAGCTGACAATAGTTCAACAGAATAATTTGATAAGTCATCACTGGACTGACTGTTGTACTGAACCATGATCTTTCATACCTACAACATTCATAATCACCACCCATCCGTGAGGACAGTAAAAGCTCTTGACAATCGTTGCAAACAGTAAGTATCCTTGAACGCTTCCACGACACAATTGTCTCCCATATTTCATCAAAAATTTTATTAAACTTTCTCTCAGCCATTCAAACAAGATGCACAAATAACGATGGAGCTGATTTGGCCTGAAGCCCCTCGTATACAGGGAAGTGGAATTCAAAGAGCGCTTGTTCTGAAGCACGTTCTATCGTACGAGCGCAACTGGTGTCTCTAGAATGAGTTGCGATACCCTCATGGGATGTGGAAAGTAAGCGTACTGACAACTACGAACATTCTTCAGCACTGTTGGGGAATGAATAATGTAATTTTCAATTGAATGTAAGATACCGGAAATGGTTAATGCATTATGATTAGTGTGAAGATAGAGCTAGTATCATTTCAGGACGGTGTTCTCGTAATTTTAAAGTTATTATTAGGACATTATGAGGAGCATGGGTTGATTCAATGAATTAAAAGCATAGTTTATGTTTGCTATAGATGTCGCTAGTAAAAAATGTTAGGGTAATTTAATTTGTATGCAGAAAACCGAAAATTGCTGATATTAATCATTTCATTTTATGTGGTGAGTAGTACCGTCCCCACAACCAATTGAGCTGATTTTCTGTAGATAACTGGTTTTTGGTTGACACCAATCACATACAAACATATCATCGTATTTGGTTAAAGGATGATGATAATGATGGTCCCACCTCTTACCCCTACAAAGGTTTGAGCTGGACGATTCATCTTTAAGATAATTAAATGTGACATTTTAACCAGGTTATCAAACAAAATCGAACTGGTTACAGTTACAGATATAAATTCCCTCTAGAGTTTACAGTTGCTTCACCGTGATACAAATGTGGAAAAGCTCAGGCATCCACCTCTTAGTTCGCCTTTTTGTCCACCTAAAATATTCATAAGTATAACAAGCGATCAAGAGTTGATGAACAATCAACAAAGCATCCTATTACACTAGCAACCCCGCAATCTGATGCTATCATAATTTTCAGCAATGTCAGAAATGGTCACAAGCCCCCAGCATTTGCAAGGAAACTTACTACTAACTCAAGGTATCTTCCAAGCAACCCGCAAACATGCATTTGTTTTTGTCAAATGTTAAAATCACTCCTCTCTATTAGTAATACGCGCACGAGACTCAAACCATTGTAGACTACTTTTTTCAAACTACTACTATTAAATCAAATATCAAAAATCCATAATCACCATCGTAGCAAACAAAATAGATTTTTCAGTGCTACAATCATTATTAAAAAATCATTAGCATAGCTATCCATACAAAGCAATCCATTACAGATAACTTCGTCAAGATCTATAATTTGTCAATTCATTAAAAAAATCATCAGATAACTGTTCAAAAGACAGCTTCAACATCGAATTGAAAACACTTATTCCTTTAAAATATAGTTAATTTTGTGAAGCACAAGTCAAGAAATGTGGTGTTCTTATTTCAACCGCGTTTCTAGGATTATACCTATGAAAGTCACTTCCTCTTTCACTTCGATCACATAAATATCGAGGCAGCAAACCGTTAACTACTTTAGAAATGAACACCATAGTCAAATATACAAATCTTTGCTGTGAATCTATTACATCTCAATGTCAAACGCATTATTTTATTCCGCAGGCGCTGTAATCTCGATATGTGTATTTCATTGGCCAGAAATCAAATGGAAGCGCAACAGTCTAGATGAGGACCGAAGATTGATTTGTAAAGCTGTATTTTACTGGCAATAGTTAAATCTTTTTTCAATCGACGTAGAATTCCATACTTGGCAAATTTCTTGATGACATTGTCAATGTGAGAGTTGAACTTTATATCCCGAGCGCGATTAATGGTCTCACCATCAATTACAACAGAGACGTTCTCATTTACACGATTCCGCGAAGTTACCATAAATTTAGTTTTACTTGTATTCAATTTCAACTGCTTATACTTCTACCATCTACTTAGAGAACGCAAATCTTCATTCAAGTGTTAAACGGTCAATCCTTAGCTGCAATGGATACTGTGTTATGCATTACAGCTAAGGATTGACCGGATCTGCAAAAAGATTAATGTCGCAAAATCGTAAAACACATCGCAAGTCATTAATATACATAATAAATAACAGGGTCTCTAATACACTTCCCTGGGGCACTCCAAGGTTATTCCCCACGGGACTGGAAACAGAATCATTAAAAACACTCCGCTGAGATCTGTCAGACAAATAGCTTTCAAACCATTTATATGCAGTACTCGTAATTCCAAAGGGCTCGATTGATCTTAACAATAAGGGCCTAGAAATTGTTTTAAAAGCGTGTTTAAGATCCAAAAAACAGCAACAATCGTATCTTTACACTCCAAGTTATTTTTCCACTTCGCTAATACCAAATTCAACGCGGTTTCACAAGAATGACCTTCCCGATATCCCGATTGTTCTGGTATCAACAAAATATTACTATTTAAATACTCCAACAGCTGGCCTTTAACAAAAAGTTCTAAAATTCTCGCTAGTGTGTGCAACATGTTGATGGGACGAAACTCTTCGGCTTTAATCGTTCCAGCAATTTTTTGAATAGGAACCACTAAGGATTCCTTCCAAATTTGTGGCACATGTCCAGTTTGAAATGATTCATTAATAAGGTCCAGCAAGATGTGGCAAATGACATGAAAACAATCTTGAATAACTCAAGCATTAACATTGTCAACTCCAACCGATTCTCCTAATGAAAAACAAATAACTCTGAGTTCATCTAATGTAATTGGGTGAAAACCTTCAAATCTACAACTACTATTAAATGGCTGTTTTATTTCGTCAGGTTCATCGACCAATTCAATGGATTGATTAATCAATGAAACACTGTCGACAACATAATCATTGAATTTAGATTAAATATATTACTTTTTCTGACTGTTCTAATGTACCATTAAAAGTTATGGAGCGTGGTTTGCAATTTGGTTTTAATAAACATTTTTTATAACTCTTTGCTGTCGTTTTGATGCTGATCAATCCTCTGGACACAACTATTTCTTTATTTGGAAGTATTTTTTTTTATATTTATTATTTGAGAAAGTATAATTTCACAACGTAGTATTGCTTTCCCAATACAATTATCTTCATCAATTGAATGATATCATACTCTTCCTCCTGCTGAACATACTTATTCAGAATTACCATTACTTTCTTCTAATTTCTAATATGGCAGATTAGTGCAATGAGTTTAAGCTTCATATATAAAGATTATTATCTTTTATTAGAAAATGGCAACATGAGCAAATTTAGGACTTCAAGATAGTTCATCTCCTTTAATAGAACAATTAAACTTTTTTCATGATCATACTCTTTTAATTTTAATTATAATTACTGTATTAATTGCTTATATTATATTTATATTATTTTTTTAATAAATTTACTAATCGATATTTACTACATGGACAAACAATTGAAATTATTTGAACAATTTTACCCGCAGTAATTTTAATATTTATTGCTTTCCCTTCATTACGTTTATTATATTGAATAGATGAAATTAATTCACCTCTAATTACTTTAAAGGCTATTGGTCATCAATGATACTAAAGATATGAATACTCTAATTTTTTAAACTTAGAATTTGATTCATATATAATTCCTACGAATGAATTAGATATCAATGGATTTCGATTACTAGATGTTGATAACCGAATTATTTTACCTATAAATAATCAAATTCGAATTTTAGTAACTGCAACTGATGTACTCCATTCATGAACTATTCCTTCTCTGGGTGTAAAGATTGATGCAACACCTGGACGATTAAATCAAACAAATTCCTTAATTAATCAACCAGGATTAGTTTTTGGTCAATGTTCAGAAATTTGTGGAGCAAATCATAGTTTTATACCAATTGTAATTGAAAGAATTCCTATAAATTATTTTATTAAATGAATTTCCTCTCAAATAAATTCATTAGATGACTGAAGCAAGTAATGATCTCTTAAATCATATTATAGTTAATTAGCAATTACTTCTAATGATTAAATATTATAAAAAATTAGTTTTATAAAAACCTTAGTATGTCAAACTAAAAAAATTAGTATTAATCTAATATTTTTAATTCCTCAAATAGCACCTATTAGATGATTAACTTTATTTTTAGTTTTTTCACTTACATTAGTAATTTTTAATATTAAAAAAAAAAAAATTTCTTATAACTCAAATGAATCTTCCCAAAATCTAAATATTAAACAACATAAAATAAATTGAAAATGATAACAAACCTATTCTCAGTATTTGACCCTTCAACTACTATTTTAAATCTTTCTTTAAATTGATTAAGAACTTTCTTAGGTCTTTTAATTATTCCTTCAACATACTGATTAATACCAAATTGATTTCAAATTATTTTAAATAATATTTTATTAACTCTTCATAAAGATTTTAAAACTTTATTAGGACCTAATGGACATAATGGAAGAACATTAATATTTGTATCCTTATTTTCATTAATTATATTCAATAGTTTTTTAGGATTATTTCCTTATATTTTTACTAGTACAAGTCACTTAATTCTAACTTTAACCTTAGCCTTCGCTTTATGATTAAGTTTTATACTTTATGGATGAATTTGTCATACACAACATATATTTGCTCATTTAGTTCCTCAAGGAACTCCAGCTGTATTAATACCTTTTATAGTATGTATTGAAACAATTAGTAATGTGATTCGACCTGGAACATTAGCTGTTCGATTAACTGCCAATATAATTGCAGGACATCTATTAATAACTTAATTAGGAAATACAGGACCTATATCAACTTCATATATTATTTTATCATTAATTTTAATTACTCAAATTGCCTTATTAGTATTAGAATCTGCAGTTGCAATTATTCAATCTTATGTATTTGCTGTATGAAGTACTCTTTATTCTAGTGAAGTAAATTAATTTATGTCAACACATGCAAATCATCCTTTTCACTTAGTGGCAATAACTTAGGAGCAATAACAACAGTTACAGGTCTTGTTCAATGATTCCATCAATATGACATTTCTTTATTTTTATTAGGAAATACAATTACTATATTAACAATATATCAATGATGACGAGATATTTCTCGAGAAGGAACTTTTCAAGAACTTCACACTATTCCTGTAACACTAGGATTACGATGAGGAATAATTACTATATTAACTCGAACTCGAACGAGTTTTTTTTTGTCGATTGTATATATTTACTAGGCGCGTTTGTGTACCTATCCCAATGATTATTACTATTTCATCTACAATTGTCCCATTTGTCCCTTTTCCGTTAAAGACGCAAAAGGTCCAAAGGACAGCCTAGAAACACCGCATAAATGGAAGTATCACTGTATGGACCTGTTCTGATATAAATATTTGGTACAAGGGTCAATGTTTTGCGCAACACCCCTGCCAATTTTTTTCTGTGCTGTCAGTATCTGTGAGATCAAAACTGACTGCATACAATGATCCATTCCTGAAGAGTGCTGTTGGTAGAGCCAGCTGATACGGTAATGTTTTGTGTTAGCTCCGGATCTGGTGCTAGAGAATTTATTTAAATTAGTTTTTCACATACAGTTTGCTCTCGAGAGTTAAAAGTTTTTCGCTTTCGCAAAGTTTGACTATTGTTTAAACTGAGTCAATGCTTCATATGTGCAACAAATGAATATATCTTTATTCAATAAAACTATCTCCACCATCCAAAACCATTCACTCAAGAGCCTTATCTAAGCTTGGTCTCTGCATGTTATGGGTTTGTGCTACGCATACCAATATCATCTAAACCAATATTCATTGACTAGGCAACATAACATTTCGAAGCTTTACTTAATACGTTTTCATGTTAGCTTTAAAATTTATGATTAAAATATTGGCCAAAACTTTCACTAGAGCTAGAAGTTTAAAATCTATCATTAGGATTTTTTTTCGTCGATCTTGTTTTCCCTGCTGAGTACCAATGCTACCGACGCCAGGGAGGCACAGCTCGCACACCTGGACCCTACCTATCGACCCATGAACTCATGGACCGGGGACCGACGACTTTACTTTCCTTTGATTTCCACTGGAAACCCGACTGGGATTGAACCCAGGCCTGCTGGGGTGAGAGGTAATCACACTTACCAGTACACCATCGGCACCGCTGATTATTAAAATGATTGTAATGCAAAATAAACATATTTCACAGCGTTTTATTAGTCAGAATTCTTCTTCTTCTTTTGTTGTACTACTTGAGTATTCTATTCTAAGCAAAGCCATTGGTCCCCGGTTCATAAGTTGATGGGTCGATAGGTACACACTTAGAAAATATCATGTAAATTTAGGTGCTCTGAGAGTGACATATACGAGCGTCAATTTTGACATAAATTTGAGTCATAACAGATGCGAAATATAGCTCAATCAAACGTATATGTCGTCGAGCAACGAACATTTCAGTCTCGGAACACTTAATATTACGTGACATGTTTGTTTACGTCTCATCTTTTATGTCAAACATGGATTCCGTCACGTGTAAAATTAGTTATTTCTAAGTGTGTAGGGTCCTGGTGTGCTGCCTCTCTAACGTCGGTAGCATTGGTGCTCAGCACGGAAAACAAATCAAGGGAAAAAATATATGCTTACTAACTAGTGCCAACACTGGCTCACTTACCCTACCTCAAAAATAATGTTTACGTTTTATCGGTTAAAAGCATACGAAAACCAAATACAGTCGCTTCACAACGCGATGTCCACTAACTCGAGCTATAGTGGATTTACTGAATTCAGAAAAACAGAAGAGAGAAATTTAAAATTACATTCATGCCTGCGTTTCTATCCATTTCTTGCGTTGTTACGTTCGAATCCTCGACCGTTGTCCATGATAGCTATTTACGACTCTTACCACATCATCAAACGTTAAGTACCTACCGCAACAAGCAGAACTATTATCGATCGAGCGAAAATTTCACCGCATCTCAAGCACGTTCTTCAACTCGCAAAACTCGCTGTATTTGAGATCAGAGGATGGGGGCTCGTTTATGCCAGAAAAAAAATGGAAAGTGAAAATACAGCGAGAAGCAAAATTTCTCCCAGCATACAAGGAGTGGTGGTGCAAAACGCACCGCCTAAGCAAAATCATAAATTACTAGTGTACGGGATCTGAAATTAAGTAAAAAGTTATTGGCTGATTCATGGTGCAATATGCACCATAACATAACGTTGGGGTAAGACGTACGAGAACATTGAGGTAAAATGCATCGCATGAAAGCGGTTGGTCTGAATAGTGTTAAACTGAAATTCACAAAGAAAAATATCGCATATTTATGTTCGAAGTGAATTCGTTCCATACTTTTGGGATACAAACTGTTAGAAGTTTAATTGGGCTACAACATGGGGAAAAAATGGTGAAT
The DNA here is from genome assembly GCF_037179485.1 of Ochlerotatus camptorhynchus. Taxonomy (NCBI): domain Eukaryota; kingdom Metazoa; phylum Arthropoda; class Insecta; order Diptera; family Culicidae; genus Ochlerotatus; species Ochlerotatus camptorhynchus. The sequence goes on from NW_027041527.1 coordinate 24,610, forward strand.
TCACAACCTGCTCTATTGACTAGCTCTGTCATATGATAATAAAAGTCATATGATAATAAAAGACTACCAGCTGAAATATGTACACAGCTCGGTGCCGTAGCCTGGGCAATGTTGTCAATCCGACAATAGCAAAGTGAGGAAGTGCAAAGTGAACAATGGCGCGGTAACCATAGCACGGCGGTAGAGAAAATGCTTCGCCTCCGAACGTCTATCCACCACGGAAATGTGGCTCAAAAAGCGTCTGACTGGCATCTAGCGGCTGAATAAGAAATGCTTTTCCCCGGAAGCTACACCTAAGATGGTAGTCCCTTCAGGGGATATTAGACCTCAGGCCAACCACTTACAAGAAGGCCAACAAAAGGTAAGTTAATTCATCATCAAAGGTAAGTCACCGTATATACTTTCACAAAATGCATATAAAACATTATATTATTATATGAACCAATAAATGATAGGAAGGGGAGCGACCACCAGGGCACCCAATAAAATTGGATGGGGAGAGTGAAATTGTCAACTCCCTGTTGATAACATCTCGTGGAAAAAGGGCGGGCTCTTCTCCACGCTCATTTGGGTATACTTCTGTTAAACGGCTCGTTTTTTGACCAATTGTATGATCATGTGGCTGTAAGGAGATTCTCTATCATCCCGTGGAGGCGTATAGGTGAATTAACCTATCGATCCACCTAAACCGTTTTTGGCCCTTCATACAGGTTATTAACCTTGATCAATTCAAATTCAAATTCAAACAGTGAGGAGCGCCCACTGCTAACTGGCTTAGTTTCCGTGCTACAATGAGTGTATATCATATATCATACATATACTGTTAGAAGTTTAGTTGGTGGTTGCTAATTTCAACATCCTTGTCTATTTTTGCACACAAAAAAGCAATTCTCAGAGCAATCAATGAACTAATGCATGATTTCTTGACCAGAGTTTTTTAGTAAAACCTCCAGCTGAAAATAAACACAATACATTACCCGGGAAATACATCAGAGGAAAAGTTATCGTTGTTTTTCTGCAAGTGGCAATTTTATCCCAAGGGTGCATTATGAACTGTTCTCCCCTTCAAAGTTGAGCACACCACGGAAGGATATCTGGAAAAATTGGCATTTTCCGCTCCTTATTATGACAGCAGCTTTTGGTCGGTTTCACCACAGTTTGGTGGTAAAGGTACAAGCCTGTTTGAATACTGTCGTGCACTTTTTATGTGCCTCTTCTGCCATTCTTCGTTGTTGCCGTAGACATACTATAGAAATAGAGATATTTTCTTCTTCAGCGAACTTTTTCTTTCTTTTTTCGGAGGAAATTTAATGTGCTTAAGGAAAGACGTGAGCAAACACTTTTGCAGCCTCCTGATAGCAACAGGACAAAGTTGATCTTCCATCAACCGTCACCATCTTCTATCGCTGTAGGCGAAATGGTGTTTTGCTCATCACAACTTCTTCGGAAGTAATAAATTTTCCGACTTTGGTTTCGTAATTTGCTAACACACTGCATTAGTCACAGAAATACTGAGACTGCATATACTGACACATAGTAGATTGATGCGATGCTATACCAAATTCACTTTTTAAAAGCAAATTATTTTGCTATGGTGTCAAAAAAATTTCTATGATATATGCACATTGCATATTATCAAAATTTGTTAATTCAGCAGTTTTGAATTTCCAGAAGCGTTGCTACGACATTAAAAATACATTAAAAAATGGCGGATCTAATCATCTTATCTAGGAATAATGGATCGTCTGCTTATTTTCGTTGTGTCTTACGCTTCTCGGATTTTTATTTATTAAACAGCAACCACTTCTCAGCTTTTTTATACACCGTGTCCAAGGATGGTAAATTTTACAGCACCCTGTTCCACACTGCTTTTTCGATATGCATTGAGGTCCCCAACAACTGTCCCATATTTGAATGAATATAGTTGAAATCTGAATTGACGGGAGGACTTTAAAGTTTATATGGGAAAATGCGTAGGAAACGGAGAGAAATTATTGATTTGATTGTAAATATCTGAATTCACTAACATGTACACATCACTAATTATTCGGAAAATTCGAACTTCAAAATTGTGTTCTGAGCTCACACAACTTTCGCGTTAACCACGATATGAAGAACGAGAACATTTTTATAATGCTTTATTATCGTGAAAGAATGAGAATAGTAAAACTCCAAGAATCTCGGCATACTTTTGAATCCTTATTCTAAAATATTCCTACTACATTTGCAATGTAAACAATATCGAGACTAGTAGAATTCTAAAACTGCTCACGTTTTAAGAAGTAAGAATCTCCTATGAATAAGTTATACCGGGGCAAGCAGAAATGTGATGTAAGTTGAAATGGATGGCGTAAATATTGATGGAAGTGAATAATTACAGTAATTATTTTTAACAATATAATATAAAGCTAAACTGTCAAATCAAACTTCTTAGCGTCTCCCTGAGCAGGGTGGCCAGACCTACCGATTTATCGGTAGTCCTACCGATTTTCGGGGTGCCTACCGATTCACAGACGAAAGGTTCAAAACTACCGATTTTTCACTTTTCCTACCGAGAATCACAGATTTTTAGATTATAATTAGAAAAATTGATTTCGACACGTTTAGAGCAGAAGAACTGAAGGACAGTGTATTGTTCTGAAGCAGAGTCATCCCCCCCCCCCCGCTTACAAAAGTTTCAAGTATCGGGAAAGCCTTCTTAAGTCGACCTACCGATAACTACCGATAAAAGTTTTGAGAAGCTACCGATAATGAAAAAAATAATCTGGCCACTCTGTCCCTGAGCTTATTTTCTTCTTTGATTTGTTTTCCGCCGATTTTGTTTTCCATATTGAGTACCAATACTACCGACGCCAGGGAGGCAGCTCTCACACCTGAAACCTACCTATCGACCCATCAACTCATGAACCGGGCACCAACGGCTTTACTTCCCTTCCGAAGGAAAGCGTGATCAGAGATTTTATGCCTCAGAAATTTCCGGCGGCGCAGTTATATCGAGTTTGGCCAAATGTTCCTAAAAACACATCATATGACATATCAAATCACGAAGAAATTGCAAATCATAGTTTGATGTTAGTTGTATTGAGAGTCCGAGTTGAGAGCACATCCGAATATGTATACAGAAAAAAATTCTGAATTTCAATTGTGATGTAATTATTTTTCCACGTAAACGTGTGTATCACATCAGGCAAATGAGCAACTTGTGAGCAATATTGTTTACAAATATGGACTTTTGTATACAATATTAGCAACATTGCATGAACTTTATGCCGAAGACTACACATTTTTATATCATATGGGTGGGAAATTCATAGAACAAATACTTTAAAATTCTTCACTTTTTAAGATATCTTCGAGCATGAAACTAAGTCAAACTTCAATAAAATCACTTTGTTTAGTCAATCTTTGGTCATAAAGTTGGTAGATAACACATTAAGCTTAGCTATGACATCTTCTTCTTTTTTAATTATTTAAGAAACTTTCAGTCATCGGCTGGTTGATCACTGTTCCTGACTAGGCTATTTAATCCACATAGTTCGAAAAAGTAGTGTAAACTTGTATACAATATAATGCACGTACATAAAGTGTCATATATCATACAATATTACATTTTTGATCATATAAAGCTATGACTTATGAAAGAGTTAATGAAATATTACAAATAATGTGTGCAATCATTCATTTTTGTAAGCAATGCTGGTTTGCGTGACAAAAAAATACACGGCAAATTAATCTGACACGATCACGACCGGTCACGACACAAGACTCAAGTTCACTCAAATTCACAAAAAGGTAGGTCACTAATAGCATTAGGGGAAAAGTTGGCTTCGGTAATACCTTAACCTATTATCGTCAGGGGGGTAAACAAAGTCCTAGAGCACTCAAATTTGGCCAATAGTTGCTCAGAAACACATGCCAAAATTGGAAACCCTACTAAATTTCAAAGTTTTCAATTTACGTATGTGCAATTGATATGGAATTTTCCATTAGCTTTCTACCCAAAAGTAAGGTAGCTGCACCAGTAGGTAAATATGATTATACTCAACGTTGGGTTAGCACACTTTACTACCCCTGTTGGTTTTGCTCCTCCGTTTTCGACAACATTAGAAGGAGAAAAGGAGACAAACAAGTCAAAAGTAGGTAAAAGTGAAAGTTGAGGTGTTTTTTCTTTCTTGAGTGAACGGGACTCAAATATAAGTCAAATTAGTTTGCCGTGTACAAATTTACACGCATGGATGTTTACATTATAGTCGTTATATACAAAATTTTATATAGGGGAAATGCAGGTAATGTCGGCCTAAGTGTCCCTAATTTGGGCCCATACATAAATTCAGCATACGACTAAATTTTCAATAGCAACCAAAAATATCCATTAGTAACGTCCCAATAACGCGTTCATCTAGATAAAATTGATAAATAGCGGATTTTTAGCAATGGGGCCAATCTTAGATCCATAGGCCAACATTAGAGACATTTCCCCTATCTATAAATGTGACTTGTTACAGATAACGTTATCGAAAACAGCAACACAACGTTACAGCCGGGACGGGACTTGACAATCGAGCTTTTCACTCTTTTTAATGTTTTTGAAGAATGCCTTTCGGAAAGTTGGGCGTGGTGTTTGACGGAGTTGACCAATGATGCCAGGAATGTAAAATATTTTTTATATATTAATTTGGATTTTATCCGGGGTTTCTACCGCAGTTTGGCAGCATGTACATAATTTTTGCTCAACACAATAAAAACAACCATGAACAAACAACAATATCCATCACTTAAAAAACCCAGTGCAATCAATTTTTCAACCTTCCCTTCGCATATATAAACAATTAACAACGCTATTGACGTCAACATTGATTCCGGCATCACTGCCAGCCAGATTGATGTGATCCCTCTGTCCTTCTTATTCCACGATTGCTACTGTAAAATCGACCAATCAGAAATTGGCTCTGATTTGACAGAAAATCACTACCCGCTTGTCAAGTCCCGTCCCAGCTCTAGATTTTTAGCTGTCAGTTTCACCGAGAAACGTCTCTTGGATCACCTTATTGAGCAGCGCCTATCTTAGCTGCATTTGCAGTGTTGCTACAATGACATTTATATAAGGTCTGGGCCAACAGGCAGCTTGCTGGTGTTAAAAGCAAACATGTTATAAACATTGCTGAACATCTGCGAACAGATAGATATACGTCACTGCCAACATACTGAGAACAGATATTTAGAAATACGTCACTGCCAACAGCTGTTTCGTGTAAAAAGATACACATTGCAATTTAATACGAACACCACTAACCATTTGCACATTTCACTAACACCAATAAGCCCTTTGGCCCAGACCTTATATAAACGTCATTGGTGTTGCTACAGATATACAAATTCTGGATCAACAATAGAAAAGGGCCCATCAGCATTTGTAAACAAACTGTTCCAAAGCCCATTCCTCACAAATCGAAGGCCACCCACGCAAACCAACACCATCCGATGATGGTGTTGGTTTGCGTCGGTGGTCTTCGCTTTGTGAGTAAAGGGCTTTGGAACGGTTTGTTTACAAATGCTGATGGGCCCTTTTCTATTGTTGATCCAGAATTCTGAATTTTAACTATGGCGTAAAATATCCGTTCGTTTAATTTTGAGCTAAACTTGGCATAAACAGTGAAATCGCTTGCATACAATATTGCTAATATATGCGATATTCATTGGCGTAGCTAAAGGGGGTGCCAAGGGGGTCAGGAAGAAAGTTAGTAATTCCAATGTTACGAAAACAATTCTGCATAATTGCTTCATAATTTTCTTTTTTCTTCAAACATTAAAATCTTGACATTCGAAAACTAATAGGAAGCGAAATCCCCTAAATAAAAGAATTCAATCAATCAACTAGAAGGTATCTTAAAAGTCTGAAGGAAATTAAATCATAACCTGATTTTTCATAATTTTTCTATGACTGAGATTCGAAATTTCAAAATTCAAATTTAAATAACAAATAGTCTTGACGTCTTTTAATTGAATAGCAGCTAAAGAGTTTAACCGTAGTTTAACAAAACAAAAAAAAAGCCAAAGACACCTCCCCCCCCCTCCCCCCCGTAGGCACCCTCCAGTAAAATTTTCTATGCCAATGGCGATATTGCGCTTAAATTTACACGAAATATCACGTAAATTCATGCCAAATCTAGCGTTAATTTTATGTGCGCTATTATTTTATGTGCGTTTATTATAATATCTTGCAGAAATTAACATGAATTTTTCGAACGGTGTGGAAATCACGTAGGCATACACCGAAAAAAGTTTTCATATAGTTTCCATTGGGAACACACATGATATTTTTCCAATAACAAAATTAATGATTTTTATCTGAAATTCACATACCATTTATATGATCACATGAATACTATGTGATAAATCACATAAATTTCATTGGACACATGAGGTTCATGTGATTTTGTAGTGCTTTTCCCAACTATGAGATCACATGAAAGTTATGTGAGATTCTAATGGATATTTTCCATTGGAAATGTGATTTATTTTTTGAGTGTAGGTTGCCATTGCAGTTTGTTTTTCACTCCTATCTTGTTGGTAGCAGTTCAAGAAAGATAAAATATTTGAAAAACGCAAGTAAGGGTAAATTGATAGCTGCCTGAAAACAACACTAAGTTCATCACAACAACGATATCGTTGTCATGGAAACCACATAGAGTAAGTGCACCAATATTCGCCATAAGTTCATATTTTGACAATACCTCAGAAAAACTATTGAATCACAATCTTCGTGCGTTTTGTGGGCGATATGCAATATGAATATGATTTGAATAAATAATCTTAGCAGAACTCAAGACCTGAAACTTGTAAAAATCGTATTAGCCAAAACGTGGCCAAAATAAGAGCATGGCCAATATAGGAGCGTTTCCCCTATTCATTTTTGACGCCATTCTGAAAACTTGAACCGAAAGCATAGCTGTAGTAGTGAAATTCAATCATTTCTCATAGTAATTTGCCATAATCTACATCCAAACGTCAAACTATTTGCGCGACCTTATATTTTGGGGTTATGAACCAAACTGGCGGTTGGTTTTTTTTTTAAATGTACATACAATATTGCCACAGACATAACACTCGCAAGTTGTTCATCGAACAAGCATTTAATGGTCAATTTAAAAGTATCGTAGTTGGTAGTACCGCCACCTGTGGCGCGCATAGTCAATTCCCTAGCGTTTGACGTGATATTGTGTTGATTATGAGTATTCAATGTTTAGGGGCATCTCATATGAAATTCATAATTATTGCATCGGCGAACTCAGCCGGAATGCAATAAAAACACAAATAAATCACTCACCTTTCCGTCGGTCTTCCGATATCCCTCGTGGATCTTCCACACTAGTTCAGGGCCAGCGCAGGCAATCTGTTTCCCAATCTCAAAATACTGCGTAATCGGGTTGTTGTCATAAGGGTTGGGTGGAGGAGCGCTGGTACTGCTGCTTTTGAACTTGGAGAACATGGTCGCTGCCGGCATAACATTTAATTGGAAAAGCGGAATGTTGAAAGTCCTTCGTGGGGATCCGTTCGCCAGGGGAGAAGCTTTTGTGATACAGGCAAGTGTTCAGAAGGTAGGCGACGAAGCCTGGGCCCACGGACAGAAGGTTTGTGAGTATCCCAGGGTATGTAGTATGGTATCTCACTGTGTATCACGTCACACGCACAAAATCCTTCCAGGTCACGATCGACTGCCGTCAAGCAGACTTGCTACCACTCCTACAAACTTCCTACGTCTTGGTCTTACCTATTAGCTTTACACTTTGCACTGTTCGTTCGCAAAACACAACATAAAATATGTGCTAATGACTTTCCCGCTCACTTTACGACAGTTTTCCTTCGTTGGACGTCAATTTCCTGAACGGTCACCGTTCCACCACTTTTTCCACTGCTCACCCACTTCAAACACAAACACCCTGTTTTGATATAATTATCGTACTGGACCGAAATTTATCGGTTGCCCATCAAAAGTGCACGCTGTAATTCGATTAACCCGCCGGCCGTGACACAAACTTTCCGCCGAGTGATGGAAGCTGATTGAGCATCGACCTGCTGTTCGCTTTCGCTGCTTTCAAAGTAATGGCGTAATTTTTGTTTGCCTGGCTCTTCCACTTCATTCGAACATAAAAACCACAATTTTTCGTTTACTGCTCCATTCCCGAACTTCTGATCCCAGCCACACTAAACTGTACGTGGTTAATTAATACTTTGCTTTTCTTCCTAACAATTTTTTCTCAGAAAAGCGAAGATTCGTCCAGAGAAATCCTTTTTTTTTGTCCAACCTCGTCGTGATGGCGCTGTACGGCTTTATAAATGATTTAATTTTGCACGGTTGGGATAGGACTCTTCGGGGAAAAACACCACAAAAGCCTTTTCCTTTCAGATTTTTGGAATTCGACGAAGCCAGGAAACGGTGCTGAGGTGATATCCGGCTGTGGCTGTGCTGCGTCAAAATTTATGATTCAACACGAATGAGGCAGAATGTGATTCTCTTGACTGGAAACTGAAAGAACAAGATAAAAATGTAAAATGGAAATTAGTAAAAGGGTCAAACGAATCTCGACAGATTTCATACATTTGCGCATTCCGAGAATGTCAACGGAAGGAACGATAAAAGCTATGAGCGTCCAGGATATGTGAACCATTTCCCGGAAAGTGATCATTTTAACCCATCCGGTCCGGATCCTTGTGAGTCCTTATATGCATATTGAAATAGAACGGAGAATGATGCGATAGAGAAAGTAGACAGCTACGGAACAAGATTGTACAGATATGTTTGTGAGTCCTTTCCGAAACATTCAAAAGAATTTAACAACTACCTTGAAGGGGTTTTTTTTTATCTAGTTCATTTATTTGGAAGGCTCAATCGCGTTAGCTTTACGGAGCCGATAATTCATTGTTCTTTGATTGTAACAAAATTCACTTAATTCTATGTCTAGTATGATAAGAAAAGGAGCTTAGGGTTTCGTTATTCACGAAAGGGATGATTCATATCAGTTTTGACTTTTATTTTGAGGAACGCCGCAGCAGCGACATACTAGTTAAGTAATGTGTTGCTTCAGAATTGCGATCAAAATAATGTGTGGTTCTAATATTTTGATTAGGGATTTTTTTTTTTAATTTAATGTAAAATTGTAAAAAATTTCAGAGTAAAAAAGGAGAAGAGTCTGTGCCTAGGGGCACGAATGGAAGGTTGACGTAGGACCGGGATTGTTCGGACAATTGCTTTTGCGCTTAGTTTTTTTTAGGGGAAACGTCAGCTTCGGCAATACCTTAACCTTTAATCTTCAGGGAGTAAACAAAGTCCTAGAGCACTCAAATTTGGCAAATAGATGCTCTGAAACACAGTGTATACATGTCAAAATTGAGCTCTCAAGAATGTTGTTTATCCCCATGACGATAATAGAATAAGGTATTACCGAAGCCCCCATTACCCTAGTTGTTGAAAATCCATAAACATAAAACACATGAAATATTTCAAATGGTGCCGGTTGTGGCCGAAACGGAATGGATACCAACAGTACGAGCAAAACCATCAAGGAAGCCTACCGCGTTCCTGACGGGCAATTAACGATTCGTAGAACCTGTAATTTTAAGGATTATAAGTGCCATCAGCTTTTATGGGTTAATATTATTATTGATCTCTAAAATACACGAAAGATTTTGTGTTGGGTAAGTTATCATAATCTTTCGTCTAAATTTTGGGAAACTCAAAGTGACATTTCAATCAGTTTGATCAACAAATATATATTGAAAGTTGTTTTTACTGCAAGCTTCATTATACCTACAGATTATACTTACTATATTATTCATTAATTATTAATGTTCATTAATGTTGACTATCTTCGATCTGGATGATACTTGGCACATATTTTCAGTATGATAGACCAAGTATTTTTCGCAGGAGAAGAGACCCTTTTGACTCAAGGGTAATTTTTGAAAAGGGCCTATGTGTTTTTGCACACATACTTAAAAAAAATATAGTTCGAAAACAGTTGGTTGTAGAAAAAAAATTTACTAAGAAGGAGTTGTAGGAAACTAATAAGGCTTTATAAAAAAAATATACACGGAATTTTTTTTTCGTTTTTTACAAAAAAAAAATTAAAAATAAACCACAAAATTCAAATAATAATAAAAAAGTCTTTGCGTTTTTTTTATATTTTTTTAATAAAAATTTGAATAGAAAGCAGAAGTTTTGAAAACAACTCCAGGATGGACAAACTTATAATAATTTTTTTTTTCTAAGAGCAACTTTTAAGGCATTTTTGAAACTTTCATTATTTACGCAACATGTTCAGTTTGATGTCAGTACATGACTATAAAAATCATTTCAAACGATAGTGCTCATATCGATAAACTTCCTAAATGTAACCGTTTTCGAGATATTTCAAATTTAATTTCATCATAATCCATTTTTTGTAGAAAATATGTAAGTTATACGTGTTTGTCCATCAAGTATGATAAGTTTTGCAAGATATGCATGTACTTACCTTCAACTTACCCTTCCACCAATAGACTATTGGAAAATTGGTTTTAAGCTTATAAGATAAATAAGATATATAAATGAAATACCCATGCGTTTTTATTTGCATCTTACATTTATTAATTTCGATCGTCTTTAATAATAATAATTTGTACATTAACCTTTTCGTTGGATATATTTTTATTTGATGAACTTTTGATTGGCATGTTTTTATATGTTATGAATGGTGCGTTCTTCGTCATTCGAAAATAGTTTCGCTGATATTTTATTTTCGGAAATCGGAACAATACAGTGATATTTTCTTGTACCTGGAATCGTTTTGGCCTTTTCAAAAATGCTTTTCCATTCTGCAGCCCCCTGTTCGTATTCCTTTTGTGACACAAAACAAAATGACATTTATGTTAAATAATCATTACTCTTCTGGTTAGCCCATGCATATAACTCTGCTGCACTTGTGATTCGATGTTCGTGTTCTGCAGCCACACTTGCGTTCCTTGCCATTCGTTTTAATGTGCCACCAATCGCGTCACATGGTCCCTTGCCATGTGAAGTTGCAAAAAAGTGCCATTCAACATCAATATTGTACTTCGTTTTAAATTTACAAAGACTTGCAAAATTTTTGCAATTTTTATATTGGGATGCAGCTCCATCAGACATAAACTTCGCTTTTTTACTTGTATTTTTGTTTGCAAAAAGGTCAGTAGTTTTGAAATAAATACTTGCACCGCAATTGTATCGTGTTTTAAAACTTCAGAGATTACGATCAAACATAAATTTTTAATTATACCTGATTCTGAATAATAAATGCAAATAGGATTAATGGTAGCTTGTTGATTATTCCAGTAACTACTTTGGGCAGCATCTTGAAGAAAAATGAATAATTTTCGGAAAAATCACAAATTATGACAAGTTTTCCATTTTTAAGAGTATTTTTTGTATTTCTCAAGAAACTAGACTGCTGAGTTTTAATATAATCATGGGATACCAGTTTTTCCAACTTTTCGCAAAAATAAGGAACAAATCCATCTACTGGTTTTACAAGTTTCTCTAAACTACATCGATCAGTTGAAACCCATTGTTCAAAACATATTTCAGACATACCCTGTTCCTCGAATTTTTCTGAAAAACTTCTTTCAAAATCTGAGAGACCTGGACAACGTTCGCATTCGCGGAGATAACAATGTTTCTGGATGATGAGCTGCATAATATTTCTTCAAAATAATGGTTGAAATCTTTTTCGAATGAATATTTTCTAAGACAATGAAGCATTAAATTAATATTTCCATGGATGGTACAAACACAAATATTGTGAGAACCTGAACTACCAAGTAATTTGCAATGCTTTGGTTTTAGTGCTGCAAATGAACTTAATCCAATGCTATTTTTACTAACTTCTTGAAATTTAATAAAAGTTTCTCGCAATATACAAACTAAAAGTCGCTTTTGAATATGAATCTTCTTACCTTCCTTCTTCACTGAAACATAATCGTTTAGTACTGGCGTGGCTCTGCTTATCTGGTCGCTTTCGAAGAACTGTAACACCTCTTTTTTAATTTCGGGATCCAAACCGTGTCCTAACCTTTCGTTGGGGGTTAGACCTGTTCATTTTTTTTTTTTTTTGATAAAAAACACGTCTACTGAGGATTCATATTTATGAAAAAATCATATATCAATGAAACAGTCATCGGTCGTCATTGAAAAGCAATGCAACTATGTTCTGTCAATCTAATTGACTTTTATTGGTTCTGTTGTCTTGTGAATTTTAGCTAAAACGGCCTCTTTTCTGATTTTTATCTCTCAATCTATGAAATAAACACGAAAACTATGTTGGAATGAAATTTCTAGAACAATATGAGGAACATTATGCCGTACACTACACATTTTTATATCATACGGGTGGAAAATTCGTAGAACAAATACTTTAAAATTCTTCACATTTTAAGATATCTTCGAGCATGAAACTAAGTCAAACTTCAATAAAATCACTTCTAATAGTCAACCTTTGGTCACAAAGTTGGTAGATAACACATTAAACTTTGCTATGAAAGTTGTTACAGCAGTTTTCGTTATTTCAGTCTCGAGATACAAATATTGTAAGCCGTAAATTACCTTAAAAACATAAAATTAACTTGAAGCACCTCAAAATCATCACCGATTTTGCTGAAAATTTACACAGAAGTACAAATTAACATGACGAACAGTAATCACGGTTGACCCGTTACATTCCGAACATTTCGTTTAAAATGAACAGGTCTATTGGGGGTGGCCAATATCCTTTCCCGTTTGCCAAGCATCGAGCTTGCAATACAATGTATTGTTTCAAACTCGTCCATTACCGTTTGCTTTGACCAAGATCTCGGCAAAATCGTCAGAATCCTTATTTGATCGTCTCTCGATGAACCTGGATCAGCAAATCTCTCCTTCAGTTGTCCGATCATCTCATTGTGTTCTGCAGCTTTCAATTTTAGTTTCTCCAGGTCATCTTCTTCCGCTTGAAAACCGAAGATGCGTTTCTTAATGCCATTGGTAATGTCCATATACTTTCTCCGGCGATTGTTAACATTCTGGAATTTTTTTGTCGATATTGGCGATACGTTGATACCAGCTATGCCCTTGTTGAATAGCTCAATATTATGCGTCCTGGAAAATTTTTGCTCTCCACTATCCTGAGATGATACTGTTGTTATTGACGTAGTTGATGGTATTTTTTCGAGGCCATGTCGAGATGTAGATGGCTGCGGCTCCGCGATGTCCATGACTGACGGTTGCACTTCTAGTTCCAGATTTTCAGCACATGGTTCGATTCTATTTAAATTCAAGCGACTCGTATCACAGATTGATAGAGATGTATCCAAATTAAATTTCCACTCTAGGAACTTATGTTTTTCAATCAAATTTTCGGATAATTTACGAAGCTTTGACGAACACCGTTTATTAGGAAACGGCTTGCAACACTCGACCTTCCTGAATTCCATATTAAAATTATACTTGTTCACTCAAAAAGATTTTTTTTTAGTGATGTCTGTTTTCAAAAGGATGGTCATGCTTATATACAAACGTAGCTACCATTTGGATATTCAGGTATAAATATTGTTTTGGTATTGAAGTTACTCTAACAGAGAAGCTCTTTTTTCATGAAAAATACCATGGAAGACATTATAATGTACCTAACATAATAAAATGGATAGGTACATCAATATTAACAACTTAAATAGGATGAAACTACGCTTGATAATGAAAATAAGTGCAACTTAACTTGTGTTGGTTTCTATATTTAAAATAATAGTGTTTTCATTTCCCATGTAAATTCTAAACGGGTTGTCTGATCATTCAATCGTCAAAAGACAAATTGAAGGTAAATATATGTGTATCTTGCTAAACTTTTCAATGCTGATGGAGAATCACGATTAACTTATGAAAATGGCTTATTTTCTACAAAAAATTGATTTTGATGAAAGTAAATTTGAAATATCTCGAAAACGGTTATATTTAGGAAGTTTATCGATATGAGCACTATCGTTTGAAATGATTTTTATAATCATACACTAACATCAAACTGAACATTTTGCCGTAAATAATGAAATTTTCAAAAATGCCTCGAAAGTTGCTCTTAGAAAAACTTTTTTATTGATAGTTTGTCCATCCTAGAATTGTTTTCAAAACTTCTGCTTTCTATTCAAGTTTTTATAATAAAAATCTAAAAAAATCAAAAATACCAAGTATGTGTGCAAAAACACATAGGCTCTTTTTAAAAATTACCCTTGAGTCAAAAGGGTCTCCTCTCCTGCGGAAAATACTTGGTCTATCATACTGAAAATATGGGCAAAGTATCATCCAAATCGAAGATGGTCGAGCACGATTTCAGGTTTTTTCTGCTCATTCTGGATGGAATCCCTCATTGAGAAATGATTTTTTACAGTTGTCATTCTTGCATTTATCGCAAGGATCCGACTTAAATTGAAAGGTCCCGCTATTTATACCCTTCGGAGTATAAGCCCTCCACGCCTTTTTTCAGTCAAAATTGGATTCCTTAGCAACAAAATTAAGCAATTACACCGATAATGACCATGTATCAGAACCCTAGTCAAAGCCACTTCAACCTAGGGAACAACGAATAGAAGATTAAGACTCGCATAGATGAAGACTACCCAAGTAACTAAAACTTCCGCACTCAATGATAAAACTCACTTCCAAGTTCCATAAAGTTCAAAAAAGGTTCCGATAGAACTTTCAAGTTCTATAAAGTTCCGACAGAACTTTCTTCCCAAGCAACCAAAAGTTCCGCATTCAATGATAAAACCCACTTTCACGTTCCATAAAGTACATATAAAGTTCAAACACAACTATCTGGCTACTTTAGAAGCTATAGAAAGCACACGAGGAACTTCAGGCTCCAAAAAGTCCTGTACACCAATTTTATATTTAGTTCGCGCTTTTATGAAAGTTAATTCTGAAGTCAGGTCTTTATGAAAGTTATTTCTAAAGGCAGGTATTAACCGGTATTGATTAATCAGCATTAGTAATAGTGTTGGAGCTGTTTGAAGAAGTACACCCACTGCCCATAAATGAGAAATTGGCTAATATGCCATGGCTAATGTGCATGATGAGTCTGAAACCGAGCGCAGCAACCAGTGTGTTTTTAATAGGGAATTTTATGAGCATCAGGTAAGAAGGTCTTATAGTCAAGTGGTCACAAGCATCAGGTTGTAAATCCGACGATTCAGGTTTCAAAACTTGTTTTTAGTTGAAGATGCTAATTTCAAATAACAGACTGTAGTTGTTTTTGTTAAACTTTTAAAATTAAAAAAAAAATATATATATCTAAATGTTAAAGGTTCAGATATTTTTCGGTTTTTGCAGCTTGTCGCAAGAGTTTGTATTAAAATGTATGATGGTTTTATTTATTTATAACATCTTTATTCATGCATAGTAAATGTAAAGGGGAAGGGAATTGTAAATGGTAAACATATAAATATTGATATTTGTCATCGTGGGATGTAAGGTTATACCAAAACATTTTTGCCGGGAGGCAACAACGGTACAATTTTATTAATTACTAGCTGAGTGTGCCCGGTCTTGCTCGGGATTCAATATTAGCTTGAGTTTATGCGCCGATTTAAAAAAAAAAACATGCTATATTGTACCTACCCCCCCCCCCTATTATCTAAGGGGCTACCCCCTATGATTATCTCTTTATACCCCCACACTCGCCCCCACATGCCTAATTTGGTTCCATTTGCTTGATTAGTTCTCGAGTTATGCAGAAATTTCTGTTTTATTTGTATGGGAGCCCCCCCTTACAGAAGGGGGAGGGGTCTCGAAACATCATAAGAACCTTCCACGGTCCCAAAAACCCCTGTATACAAATTTTCACGCCAATCGGTTCAGTAGTTTCCGAGTCTATAAGGGTCAGACAGACAGACAGACAGACAGACAAAAATTCATTTTTATATATATAGATACCTTGCTTTCGTGTAAATTCGACTCCTTTTATCCACTTTCACAAGTGGTTCCGTATTTTTCAGATACATTAAAGCCATATCTAGCAGGAATTCACATAGCGATAAATAAGAACGTATGCACATTAGCCAAAACAGATGACCGTTTGACAAATTTTCCCGGCTTTGTAATTGAAAAAATGGCTACTGTGATCAAAAATAAGCATTTAATGAAATTGTCAATCTGGGTTCATGTTTAAAAATAAACATTTAATGAAATTGGCAATCTGGGTCCATGTTTTCAGCTCCGGCATAGGAAATATTCGCTCATTTTCAACTTCTATTCAATTTTCATACTGCCGTACTCTAACGGAACTATCCACCTACATTCTTCTAAAGATCATTCTCTAGCTAATAAATCATCACACTAAAGCTTCATGTTAGCATTTCCAACCAACTCTGAAAATCGTTAACTTCGGGTATGAAGTAACATAAAAAAAAAAACACTTTGAATATAGGAAATATAGTTATGAGCATTTCAAAAGTTAATTTTACCTGGTAAAGCTTATTCAAACAACACAATTGTTAAAGTTGCATTTACTCGATTTCGTGATTCAGGCACATTACCCAATTTCTCATTTATGGGCAGCCCAGTAGTCCTTCTGCGTGAGAGCCCCAGAACGAACTGCTACGTCATCTGAGATATATTAGAGTTAGCTGTTGTCTACTGTTGGAGTTTTCATCACAACACCTTGATGAATTTTAAATTGGTGTTTGCCTAAGAAGTTCCGCTGGGAACTTGTTCGGAACTTTGTTGTGGCCAGCCTTGCTTGAAGTTCTTAATAAGTGCTTAGGGATGCTTTTTGGAAGTTTTTTTTGAACTTCAAGTTGCTAGGAGTACGCATCAGAACTTTTTGCAGCCTGAAGTCCTTGGTGTGCTTTCAATAGCTTCTAAAGTAGCTAGAAAGTTGTGTTGGAACTTTATATGCACTTTATGGAACTTGAAAGTTCTGTCGGAACTTTATTTGAGATTTATGGAACTTGAAAGTTCTGTCAGAATTTTATGGAACTTGAAAGTTTTGTCAGAACTTTGTTCAAACTTTATGGAACTTGGAAGTTAGTTTTATCGTTTAATGCGGAATTTTTGGTTACTTGGAATGTGTTTCTTTGGTTACTGAAAAATTCCGTTCCCTTAGTTTGAAATAGTCAGGACTAGGAATCGGTGGTAGATCTTACATCCCGTAACATACCACGAAAATTTGATCTACCCACGTTACGAGGCTGTTTAATATTATTATCGCTGATTTATTCGGACAGCAGAAGACAGCAGAAGACAGCAACCCAAGTAATAAAAAGTTCCGCATTCTTCGATTAAAATCACTTCCAAGTTCCATGAAGTTCCGACCGAACCTTCAAGTTCCGTGAAGTTCAAATAAAGTTACGACAGAACTTTCAAGTTCCATAAAGTTCGAATAAAGTTCCGACAGAACTTTCAAGTTCCGACAGAACTTTCAAGTTCCATAAAGTTCAAATAAAGTTCCGACAGAACTTTCAAGTTCCATAAAGTTCGAATACAGTTCTGACAGAACTTTCAAGTTACATAAAGTTCCGGTAGAACTTGCAAGCCACACGAAGCAATCCACGCAAGTCTTTATTAGTAACAAAATTTAATGTGCGTAAATATGAAATGATCAGTGGCTCGAATAAATCATAATTCTTATGATTATGCAGTGCATCAACATTCTAGCAAAAAAAAAAAATTAAAGAGTAATTTCCTGGATTCAACCTTGTGTATTCGGCATGTGATCTACGATTGCTAACTACTGAGGAATTCCATGTCTGTAAACATCAATTTATAATTCATCAAGGTGTTGTGTTTAACGGCGCCGGTGGTGTAGTGGTAAGCGTGATTACCTCTCACCCCAGCAGGCCTGGGTTCAATCCCAGTCGGCGCCGCCGGGATGTTCTGAGGCATAACATCTCTGATCACGCCTTCCTTCGGATGGGAAGTAAAGCCGTTGGTTCCCGGTTCATGAGTTGATGGGTCGATAGGTAGGGTCCAGGTGTTGGAGCTGCCTTCCTGGCACGTCGGTAGCATTGGTGCTCAGCACGGAAAACAAGATCAACGGAAGAAACAAACCAAAAAAAAAAAAAAAAGGTGTTGTGTTTCGTATTCAAGTCAGTCAGCTGGCACTGAAACTCCAACAGTAGAGGGGACAACAACTCACTTTAATATATCGCAGATGAGGTAGCGGTTCGTGCTGAGGCTCACACGCAGAAGAACTGGGTTTAATTCTTCCAACAGCTCCAATTCTACTACTAATGCTTATACATCAATACACATCAATACCTGCCTTTAGAAATAACTTTCATAAAAGTGCGAACTAAATATAGAATTGGTGTAGAGGACAAAAACCTTTTTTAATTTATTTTCTAAAAGTTCCGTTCAAGTTCCGCCAGAAGCTGCTTAGAATGCTCTTCAATTATGGTATTGGGAAGGCCTTAGCCGGATTGGTAAAGTAAGTATCTGCGCGATATCATTATCAATGCTAGCAATTTTATGCGGAATAGTAGTCATTGTGTAAAAGAAATATTAATCAACATACCCTTTTCAACGCTGACTTGCAATGCTGTTACATTTATTTTCGTCTACACATTATCTGCGTCGATGTTCCACATAAAAAAGCAAAAATAGTGTATGCAGCAACGAATTGATACGTTACCGCAAAAATTAAATCATTTTGTGCTTTTTAATTATCGTCGCGATCACAATACTTCCAGCTTAATGATCCACACAGGAACAGTCATGCTCGATTGTATCAGACAGTATCGTAAATAACTACAGTTTAAGTCAACATAACATGACATACATCGCATTGTGTTTAAGTTAAATCGTATAGAATGCAAATTTTCGACTTATAAGCGATGATATTTTTTTCCATCGTACTGTACCACAAATTAAATCGGATTACATCGTAAGACATTTCAAATTGAATTTTTTATGATTGAGCAGTATGTGCCAATACTCTTAACACTGAAATCTCTGTGTACGATGTCTTTTTTTTACGCAGTATTCAGTTTCGTTTACGAAGTAAATTTCAATTAACGAGGTTTTTTTGTATGAAGTAAATTCCAAATAACGAGCTTTAGGGAAAATGGGAAATCCAAGATGGCGGCTTCCGGTTACAGAATATTTTGGAAATTCTGTCAAATACCGCACAACATGGGTATTTTAGGAATCGGAGTGACGTGTATGGACCAAAACTCCATGTCTGACACCATTTTGAAATCCAAGATGGTGGTTCTCAGTTAGAGAAAAATTAGGAAACACTGTCAAATACCTGACAATATGTGTATTTTTTTGAATCGAGGTGACGTGATGGGACCGGAAATCCATGTCTGACGCCATTTTGAAATACAAGATGGCGGCTTCCGATTACAGAATAACTTTCAGCATTGAACACCTGAATGTATAGATTTTGCTTGTCCCACCAAACATGACATCCATGATTCAGTGGTTGGACCAGGGGACTGGATTGGATTTCAAAATGGCGACACTTTTTATCTCCCCGGAAGCCGTCATCGTGGATTTCAAAATCGCTTCAGACAAGGATTTATGGTCCCTACATGTCACCATTCGAAAATTACCCATATTGTGGGGTATTTCACAGTTTCCCAAAATCATTACTTGGAATTTACTTCGTAACAAAAAGGACGTAAACTGAAAACTACGTAAGAAGAGACTTGGTAACGGAGTTTTCAGTGTATATGAATGACTTTCCAAGTAATTTAGACGACTGCGCTTACCATTCTTTCGCTATACTGATGATGTTCAACACTAATTTCAGATCTATCTCATGATTCCAACGACAATAACGAAGTATTCCCTCGTTATTATCGTGTGTTTGTTTATGAATATGAGTTGTGCAAGGTAAAACTAACTCAAACGTTTTTTTTTATTTCTAGTCGTTTTAACGTTTTCTTCTTTAGCAGGCTGATTAATTCCCCGTCATCAGAAAAACTTAAGTTAAATTAACAGTTCGAATAACATGAATAAAGAAAATGGAATTTTTGAATAACCTAGAACTCAAATTTACTTAAACATTTATACAAACATGTCGAATGTTAGTTTAGAACGAGTTCTTTTTACGAAGTAAATCTCAAATATAATGTTTTTTTTCGCACTTATTCGACTTGGTTCGAAAACGGAGGTTTCACTTTATGGTGGGGTATTTGACAGTATTTCTCAGTTTTTCTGTAACCGGAAGCCACCATCTTTGGTTTCAAAATGGAGTTAGACATGGATTTACGGTTCCTACATGTCACTCCGATTCAAAAAATTCAAATATTTTCCAAAACTTGTTTTACGAAGTATATCCCAAAAAACAAGTTTTTTTACTAAGTAAATCTCAAACCAGGTGTTTTTACGCACTAATTTGATTTATGAACCCCCGGTTCGGATCGCAAATGGAGGTTCCAGTGTACCATCGCTCATATAGCCAACTGAATCGCACTTGTTATACCTCTGTGCAATTGCTACTAGCTCCCATCGTTATAGGCAACGTCCGAAACACATCGTTTAGATTCAGAAATACGGCACTATATGGTAATGATAAAAAAGAACATATAATCTAGCAACAGGGGACAATACTAACATTTGCATAAAATATTCACCGGGTAAATGGTTAATAACGATCCTTATTGAAATGAAGGCAGTGGCCCACCGTAAAAAGTAAAATAAAAGCCGACTGAGGCCTCATCCGGTATCAACATTGGATCCAGACTCCAAAGTAGATCAATCCGCAGTAAATCCTAAGATTGTGGATAAGGACCCATCCAAGAGTCTAGTCGATGATAAACCAAATATTTCTTCCATCATAACGAGGGGTAATGGTGCAACATTTCTCGATTACTTTTTCAAACGGTCGTATCTGATATTGCAAACAAAGTTTCGTCGAAACTTAGCACTCTCACGTAAACTAACAACACCGTCTTGTTGAGGGAACATGACCCTGTCTGATGGTGATGTTAGTTGCGTGAGAGTGCTAAGAGTTTTGAGAAATTGTCCTTTGAATCTTTGTTTACAACAGTATATACGTCCCTTTGAAAAAGTAATCGTGATTCATCGATTTTTAAATCCTGGCAGTAGAGCAGCTGCTATCCGGGGAAACACAATTTAATAACACCGTAATCCGAGGCACGCATCTCACCCAGAGCTGACATTGAATGAATGTATCCATCTTTTCTTACAGCTGCGAAGGACTGCGTGCGATGATTAGTGGAATTTTTGCTAGTCATGAATATACCAACACGAACAGTTCCTTAGATCCAGCGGGATGCACGACTGCGGAACAAACGAAAGTGACTAAAAGGTACATTCATATAAATAATTCATTCCTCCAATCATTTCCGGTAACGATGGTGAAGTGTCACCATTGCTAGCAAGTGAGACCTACTGCTGAGGCCATTTCGTGTGAAAGATGAATGTGTGTAAGTGGTGTTGTTTGTCATGTTTGTAAATCCTGGTAGGTACCTACACTTCAGAGGAACGCTACTCGAGGGTGTAAATAAGTGTTTTCTATGGCTGAGCCTGCTTTTATTGTTGATTCCCAGCAGGCACCAGCCCACCATCAACCAGGAATTGGGTAGAAGGTGTCACATTTATGCTGTGTATGCTACTGATACATGCTAGCTCCGTACACACATAATGATATTGCGTTTTTGGAATGTGTGTAAAGTGGTAATCCAACTCAATTTGTGGCATTTCATTTTCTTACCCGATTTTTTGAATGCGGTTGGTATGTATACCTACACCGTTTGAAAACTTTATG
>NW_027041528.1:0-46460 GCF_037179485.1 Ochlerotatus camptorhynchus
ATTACGCCCGGAGCTTGTTTGGTCTTCTTTTTGTTTGTTGTTTATAAAACGGATGCAGTTCAATTGCATCGGAATTACTACATAATTAGTACGTTTTGCCTATTAAACCGTTATAGTTCGTAGTTTTGGTGCAAGGCGTATCAACCAGATACATCATTGAGTTGAAGATTGGAAACACGCCTTGTAAAAGAAATCCTTTTTTTATGATTTGAAATGATGCTTTCTTACACTTTTTCTTAATTATTGAGTAGTTTGTGAACTGTTGGTCTGCCTAAGCTCAGTTGGTTAGGGCGCAGCTGCAAAGCAAGACCATGCTGGAGGTGGCTGGGTTCGATTCCCGGTCCGGTTTAGGAATGTAAAGGCATAGAGTATGATTGTACTTGCCACACAATTATACTAATGCAAATCGAAAGCTTTCAATTAATAACTGTGGAAGTGCATCTAGAACACTAAGCTGAGAGCACACAATAAGCTAATATGCGATAAGCAATAAGCTTTGAAATTCGAAGAAGAAGAAGTTTTGAACTGTTCTCTATATACGCTATTTTTAAGCAACACAAATTTAATGTAGGATCTAATCATATCCGCCAAAATTAGGGATACCCAAAATTGAGTAAACAAAGTTGGGACTGACAAGATTATGAATGGACAATTTATACAACCTGAATCCGAACGATGTTGTTCATTTGTCATCTTGTCAGCTACAAGCTTGTTTACCCAATTTTGGGTAGCCCTACATTTTACGGATATGAGTAGATCGTACTCAAATTTAAGTTGTTCAGAAATAGCGTTTATGTGTAGCAAAATATACTTTGCTACATTTGGGCTCCTACGCTATTTTCAAATGTTAGTCTAGTACTAGTCTAGGTCGCATACGTGTAAAGCTGCTGTAAAGCTCGACAAAGCCATTCCGATGCATGTGTGTCGGGGCGTCGTCGTCCTTCAACACTTGTGCGCTGCTAAATTACGTCTTTTTCCCTTCAAGAATGGGGATGGGATCATTGTGAGGTCGGCAGCTGCTCGGCGCGCTGGTGGGATGATGGTCGGTAGCAATTTCCATTACGCTTAGATCTCCGCTCCCTTGGGATGATGCCACCCGGACTAGGTCAACTAGGACCTTCGTGCTTCCGTGGGGAGTGGATGGTATGAGAAAAAGTTGAATAGTTGGTTGGTTGGAATACTTGAAGGTTGGACGAGGAGGTGAACGGGACTTGCAAAGTCATAACGTTACTCTTGTTCGTGATGGGGAGCTGTATTGCTAAACCTTTAAAGTCAGATGTCGTGAGCTCCATAGCTGATGTGGTCTATCTGTATGATAAGACAACCATGGAATTGGTGTTTTCACTATAGACTGCTTGTTGAGAGGAGATGTAGTTGCAGGAAATGGACATAGTTTGGATGAATTTGAGATTGTCGTAGATATTTTTGGATTGAACCTTCGGTAGTCTTTCAGTTTTGATTGCAAAATATTTAAAATATGTAATCAATCGCCCATGTACAGATTCTGTAATGTTCTGTTTTGAATTTTATAAAATTTGACATATGTTCTGGACTTAATCTATTTCTCGTATAGACCAATTCTTAAATATGATACTTCATATCGCAACTGATACATTACAGATGTATCAAACTTATCTCATCAACCTTAAAACAAACCTGGCACTTGATATGATTCCAACACCGCAAAAATTAACCAAACACGCTTTCCTCAGCCCCTTCCTTCTCCCACACCGTCGCAACGCCATCGCACAGATTAACCAAGATTAATGCAATCGTTTAATCACCCGTACTCCATCGTAGCACCTCGCTCTGTTACTCGCGCCAGCAGCCACAGCATCGCACTGCGGACGGAATCACGTACATGAAACAATTGCAATTTTATTTGTTCATACGTACCGCCATGAATAATGTATTGAATCCATCAACCAGCCCGGCGAGGTTTCGCACGCGGAATCACGCGCCACACCCGGCACCACCCGCACGCGTGCTATCACCGACTTATCGCATCCCGGGCGAGAACGACTTCTCGCAATCCGTCGTCCTATCCTGATGTTGTTTCTGATTTCCTGGTTCGGTCGCCGGTCCGGCCGGGGAAGAGTGCCTGAGCAGCTGATGAGTTGATGATACCGACGACCCCAAAAATCCTACAATGTGTATTCCAGCCACGGTCGGTTATGATAGCACCAACAGACAGGCAGTCGGGTTGTGAATTCAAATGACCTTGTTTCGCTGTACATCTGTAGCGAATTCATAGAATGACCTCAGTCGAAGGCTCGAATTGGGTGACATTTGTACTCCTAAGGCGAGGAAAATGCGAGGGGTGCGGCAGAGGACGCGATATCATTGGAAAATCACACCGATCCCTGCGCGATTACTGACGTTCGAATCACTATTTTTGGTTTTTTTGTTGTTGTTCCTGTCCGATATGGGACGACTGATGGCGAAATGATGATAATTCTGTGGCCATCAATCACAGTACTGTCGCTGTTGGTAGACAGCCCAAGCCGATAGGGTAGTCTGGGGTCAGTGGAGATATTTTTCCAGCTTTCAATATCATAATCCAGTGGTTCTCAAACATTGGTTGATTGTGACCCACTTTGAGAAATTCCATCAATTCGTCAGGATCATACAAATGGCCCAAAAGTGCCTTAAAGACGCCAGATTTCCTGATACTCTCCATAACCTTCCAAAATGGATACCTTATTACGTTGTTTTTCCCTTTAATTCTATTAATATTGTATAGTTATCGCTTTCCCTATTGAATTGCATGGAGATCCCGTCGTGAATAATTTCACTATCACTTTAAAAAAAAAACTACAACCGATGCGTATTTCGTTTACTACTTGCACACTTCTTCAGTGTCTAGTCAATCAATTTAGACTTTTAAAATGCCTTCAAAATCGTCAAAATGGCACGCCAAAAATATAACCTGAGCAACGCCCAAAATGGCCTTAAAATCACCACAATGGCTAAAATTGTCAAAACGGCTAAAATCGCCAAAATTGTCCCCAAATCGTAATTAGGTTTTAGGTTTTAGGCGATTAGGTTTTGAAACTCCAAAAATATTTCACCAAATCCATTCTCAATAAGCCCCAATCTGCACTATCAATACGCCGCGACATGAATCGACGGCATCTCCATGCAAGAGCCAAATATAGAACATCTCACTATGCCGCAGCTGGCCGTCGCCGGCTGACGTGGCACGCGGCGTTGACTCCTTCAGAGCTACCTACCAAAGTATTTACTGTACATAATGAGATTTCGAACTCGCTCCGGTACAGTAGTCGGCAATAAAGACACACACACACACACACAAACACAGCGAGTCGTCTGGAGGAGCTGGGGCAAAGCAAAGGGCTGCTGTGGAAAAACGATGATGTAAACCAAATGGGACATTGACATCGCGCTGAATCGTCCGAACATAATCTCCTGCCGGGTGCTGCTGCTGAGAGGAAAACTCTTTCGGCCTCTAACTTCATGCGCTGATGGTGGGCAGAATTTTCATACGAATGATGTGGTGCTGCCGGTCGGCAACGTCGTTATCTCTGTTTTGCCTTTCGTTTATGGTGTGTTTGTCCGATGCAAAAGTTTTTCTCCGAGCCCCCACCAGCACCCCCGAATCGTGTGTATCTTGTGGTTCATGATTAGAATCCCCTGGGAAACATTCCGTACGGATGGGATCCGGTTGATGTTAGGTACATGCTTAGCGTATGTAGTTTTGTGATGGCGATGTGGATTTGGGTTTTCGTAAGTGCACAGCTTTGCACAACGGTGGTGGAGCGTTTAGCACGGGAAACACTCGGTAGGCGGCGCTAGTTTACATAAGGGCTTAGGTTGAAGCTGGCAGTCTTCGACTAAGCTATTCCGGTTGATGGTGTTCAGCTTAGTAAGGGATACACTCGATGGGTAACATTAGTATGCATTTTTTTACCTAGGACTACGTCTTTGTGGACTATAATGGGGGTGCAAATCAAAAAATTCTGTGACGAAATAGTGATAGGTTTTAAACGATTATAACTTGACCGTTTATTGGTGGATTTCAATTCTTTTCACACCATTTTATTAAGATTTAATGTAAAATTTGTTTGGTATAAAGATAATAGTAATTTATCATTAGTTAACTATTGAAAATTGCAATCAACCAATCACGTCCTTGCTTGTTATTACTATCGAAGGAACAGAGAAAGAGACAAGCCAATTGGGAGGTTATAAAAGAGCTTACCTGTACTTTTTTCAGTTCATCTGTGGATGTGGCGGTTGTCACATCGTTAGACTTCGTACACGGCCGATGAGGCTAACTCAAAATTGAGTAGGATTTCCCTCAAAATAGTAGAAAGTGGGGTTAC
Source organism: Ochlerotatus camptorhynchus (assembly GCF_037179485.1). Classification (NCBI taxonomy): domain Eukaryota; kingdom Metazoa; phylum Arthropoda; class Insecta; order Diptera; family Culicidae; genus Ochlerotatus; species Ochlerotatus camptorhynchus. The sequence goes on from NW_027041528.1 coordinate 4,347, forward strand.
TCACTAAGTAAATAAAATTTTTCTCGGCAATCTACTTGAATAAGATACGAAAAATTTAACGTCTTCTAAGTCCACAATTTGAAAGTACCCATTAATGGGTTGTTGTTGTTGTTGTTGTTCTTTATTAGCGACCGTTTAACCATTTGTTTAAACCAGTTTAAAGCTTAAAAATTAGTATTTGAATTTATCACTTCTTAACCTATTTCTGGTTGCCTTCTTGGATCTGGTCATGGTCGGGTCTTCCTTAATTAAACGTTGAGGACTGCTACAGATTTGGCAGCTTTGAGTGCTGCTTTCTTCCATTGTTTCCTTAGTATGTTGATGATACCGATGATTAGCTGGATTGACACTATGACGAGGATAAGTGAGAGCTTCCAGTTGTGATCTTCTAGGTATCCCGTGTGGACTTCTTGATTCTCGATTATGGTGACGTCCTGGTCACCGTTTTGGGTGGTATCTTTGCTGTCTGCGTTTCCTATTGTATGAATGCTGGATGTATGGTTGTACTGTAGTTGAACCGTGGATGATTTGAATAGGTCTCTTTGGTGGTGAATTTTGTTGCGTTCTTTTTGTGTTGAATCAGCATAGGTTCGATGTTGATTGTGATTGTTTATATTAGCGTATGGATTTTACTATCCTTCAAGAACTTGATTGTTTTTTCTATGGAATTTGCATCGTCTCCTAGTATTTCATGTAAAGAGGAGCCCAGGTGATTGGTTTTTCTTTCGGCGTCGTAGCGGGGACAATCGATTAATATATGCTGAACGGTAATTGGTATTTCACAAGATAGACATATTTCCGCGTCTTCTTTTCTTGCAAGGTGGCCATGAGTTAATTTGGTATGTCCAATTCTTAGCCTTGTTATGATTCGGATTGCATATCGATCTTTATTGTATGAGGTGCTCCATTCCGAAATTGTGATCTTTATTTGCATGATCTTGCTGTTGTTCATGAACCATTTGTTTTGCCAAGCTTGGTTTATATGTTCGTCAACCATTCGTTTGAAATCTGCGAATGGTGTGTAAATGTCGATTGGGGATTTGAACATAGCCCCATGTTTTGCCAGGTCGTCTGCTTTCTCTTTGCCCGTGATGTTGACGTGAGCTGGGACCCAACAAAGTTCAACGTTTCTGTGAGTTTCTTGTAGGATCGATTTGATTTTCAAAATCCATGGGTGATTACAGTTGTTGTTAGCGACAGCTTCCAGTACGCTTTTTGAGTCGCTAAATATTACATTTAGGTTGATTTTTATAGCTATTGCTTCAAGACTTGTGTTAAGTTGAATTTTTGAGTATTTTATTCCATGTTTGATTGCAAAAGCAACTCCACCTTGTCCTGAAGGACGGTGGCAGAATAAGGTATCGTAACCAGGAATTGAGTGTTACTTTCACCTGTTTGTTCTTGTTTCTTGTAGACTGATTAGAGATGGCTTGTACTCATTAATCAATATCTGTAATTCTGCGTCTTGTTTTCTGACGCCATTACAATTCCATTGAATAATTTCGGTTGATTTTCGGTTTGCTGTTGGATCCATTCTAGTTGTTTTGATGACGATTATTGGGTTTTGGGTTGCATCTCATCATCGACACCCTCTTGAGAGCTGACATCCGATTCTTAGTTAATGTACTTAACCGTTTCACATTTTTTCATCTTATCGTTACCTTTCTTTTTCTTTGGGGGAGATTCGATGGGATTGCCTTGGCTCCTGGTGTGTTTTCCTGATAGTTTGTATCCGTAGAGTTTGTGTGTTCTCCAGTTTGGAATAATTCTCTTTGAGAACTTCGAGCTCCTTTACTGCCGTTTTTCTTTTTTGTTTTTCTTCTCTGTAGGCATTAGCTGCCTGTTCAAACTGGTTTTGCATTTCCATGAGTTTATTTTCCATCTCCTTCATTTTTTGTTCAAACTGTTTCTGCAGATCTAACCTTAGTGCTTCCGCGTAGGATTTCTTTTCTTCATTTAATTGTTTGATCTTCTCATCAAATTGTTGGGTTAATGCACTTTTAAATCTGAATACGTGGTTTTATTTTCGCTTTCCACTATTTTTCTAGCTTCCCAAAAGTTAATATTTCTGTCCATTTTCACTTTGGTGATAGCTATTTCTTTCTTGAATGCTGGGCACCCTTTGAAGAATGCTCCATGAGAATTACCACAGTTAACACATTTTTCTGCATTTTCACAGATTTCATGGAATGTCTCACCGCATTTGTTACACTTTTTTTCACTGTTACAGTTTTTTCCGATATGCCCGAACTATAAGCACACGAAGCACCTCAAAGGGTTTGGATACCACGGTCTTGTTTCGAACAGAATGTACCTAATTTTTACTTCTTTAGGTGGAACCGTACCCTTGACAGTGAGGACAAAAATTCCACTGGGAGTTTTGTTCTCATCGCGTCCTTTCATAATCTGCCGAACTTCAGTTATTCCTGTTTTCGATAGGTCTTCGATTAAGTCTTGGTCACTGTCAAACTTTATGTCCTGGCAAAAAACCACTACTTTGCACGAGTTAAGAGTTTTGTGCTCGTACACTTTGATGCAAATTCCTTGAGCCAGCTTTTCGATTTAAGCCAGGTTTCTGGCCTGGCTTTCACTTTTAACGTGGACGAGAATTTTCCCGTCTTTCGTTTTTTTTTGCGCTTGCTACTTCCCCGCAGTAAGCTTTAATTGTTTTATCGACGAGAATCGGAGAGACTCCGTGGAAGGATTTACCCTCCTCTCCCCTTTTCATAACTAAAATCTTTCCACCACCTCCACCAGAGGTTTCCCTCAGCCGAGGGAAACTAGAATTATTCATCTGGTAAATTTAAACCACTGCGTTAGGTGAACAAATTGCCCTCCGGGTTTATTGACACTCGCGATTTGATGACTTATCACTTTGGCCGTTCGGCCGCGCGTGTAATGTGACACCACTCGAGGGTATTTAATTGAACACAAGCGAATTAAAAACAGCGACTGTACTGAACCGTGGTCAAGCTAATACTGCACCCATTAATGGGTAAAAATACCAATTTGGAAGAGAAGTGGCTTAACTTATTAATGAAATTTTTTTTACCCAATAATGAGTATCTGTTACCGATTAATGAATAAAAGTTACTCATTAATGGCTAACAGATACGAAGAATTTCACGCCAACTCGACAAATGGTTGGCAGCATGTCAATGAAACTTTGTAAGTGTATAGATTTCGTCTACTTTGCATACTTATTTTCTATAAAAAAAATCTAGACCAACATTTGGAAAGGGCAGAACTTTTTGTGTCATCATTTTCTTCAAAAAATTATAACTCAATAATGTCAAGTCCTACAAAAATGTTGCCAAAGGATGATTTGAAGAAAAATAAATGAGCTTTTGTAAGAAAATATAAAAAAAATTAAAGTCTACAGTCTTTTTTCTACACTGAAAAAAATAATTTTTAAAACTTAAAAATGCAATTTCTCAAAAACACCATTTTTTTAATCTGAAACTTTTTCTAAAGATAGACATACCATTTATCTACAACTCGTTGATACATCCAAAGATGGGCACTTTTAAAGGAAAAAAGTTATTCAACAAAAACATTGTCGTGTTCGCACTGAATAAAATCTATGTTTTTTTTTTCAGGGCGGGAACGAAAAATTAAAAAAATTTGAAAGACGTGTTTAACGTCAACCACTAAATAAGATTGAGTTAAACTCTAAATGAAAAATAAAATGAAATTTTATAAAGCTTTTGAATATTAAGGAAGGGTCAACTAGTTTCGGAGATATGGACGGAACATGTTATGGTAAATATGGCTGTCGATACATCAAATCACATAAATCGTAAACAAGATATTTTTAACGAGTAAGAAAACCAGTTTCAATGTCACAAAATGTACCTAGACAATATATATTATTTCCCGTTTAAGATGTAGGTACAACAAAGGTACGATGTAGGTACGACCACAAGCCTTTCTGCAGGTATAGATTATTTGCTATTATTCAATGTAGTGTAGAAACAGTGACAGTGAGAAAGTAAATTACGGTAATGTTTAATAACAATTATTCTCATGGATGCCTTAAGTGTTTTTAAATGCAGTGTTGGTGTTTCGAATCCCATCATTAGAATCAATTGCATCAGCGGATCAGTTACAGGGACCATATAATGTGGAAATATTTAATTGCATTGTTCACACATTGAATGTTTCACCAATTTCATTAAGGAACATGAAGATCATGGATTACCGTGTAACAAAATCAGCCAACATCACACAAGCAGTACGACTGAAATTTTTTGATATGGATCCAACAGACATCAGTAAAGCAGAAGCATTCGACGAAATAGTAATAGACGCTACCGCACTCTTGGTCAATAAATAAAATCGTAGAAGAGTTCAATGCACCGGTAATTAGTGAAAGATCAAGGTATTCTTTGTACCACTAGTGCACGAAGTAGACACGGAATCAGTGAATTAGACAAAACGACTGTTATAGATTTCTTTGATAGTAATGATATATACAGGCCAATGCCTGTAATTAACGATTACGTGTCTGAACTCCGAAATGGCCTAAAAGAACGGGTTCAGAAGCGACTTCCTATGATGTCTCTCAAAGAGGTATATACAATATTTGAAGAAACGTATGCGAGTATTGAAATTGGCTTCGCCTTATTTACAACGTTGCGACCTAAACATTGTAAGCTACTTAAAAGTAAAGGTACTCATAATGTATGTGTATGAACAATCCACGAAAATGTAAAATTAATGCTAAATAGTTTAGGAATCGTATCCCAGAAAGAAGTAATGGATAAACTGCTTTGTAATTTTTCTATTAGGACGACAGAGTGTTATTTTCGAGCTTGCAAGAAATGTGCCACCAATGAAGAAGTATCGTACTTCGTAGATAAAATTGATAAGTTAATCACTCATGACTTGATTTGTAAAGAACAGTCTTTATTTCTTAGAAACAAAAAAGATTCTCTAAAAGAAGATGAATTAATTGTAATTTGCGATTTCTCTGAGAACAATTAATTTCTTATTCAGAACGCTGCTCAGGGCTACCATTGGAATAACGCTCAGGCAACTATTCACCCTTTTGTGGTTTATTATATGAAGGACAGTAAAATAGAAAACGTTAGTTTCATAATAATATCAGAGGTATTGGCCCATGATACAAAAGCAGTTCAACTGTTCATTTCAAAACTGATAGAATTCTTGGAACTATCAATAGATTTCTCCAAAGTTACATTTATGTCAGATGGAGCAGCTGCTCATTATAAGAACAGAAAATTTTTGCCAGTCTATGTAAGTTCAAATCAATGCATAAATTTGAAGCAGATTGACATTTCTTTGCAACATCTCATGGCAAAGGTCCCTGTGATGCTATTGGTGGAACTTTAAAACGAATGGCAAAAAGAGCAAGCCTTGCCCAAGAATACGGAAATACTATTACAACCCACGAGAGCTCTACGACTGGGCAGTTAAACAAACAGAGAAAAGCATCACAAAATTGAATTATATTCACTGAGCAATTTCGAAAAAACTGTCAGAAGAACTAGAAGATTTGTTTCACCACGCAAAAACGATATCTGATACACAAAAATTTCACAGTTTTCAGTCTATTGCCGATAATCAAATTGCAGCTAAAAAAATATTCTAATTCAACGGAGCATCCAAAAAAATTACTTTGTTTGACAATGTTTAGAAATAATATATGTAATTTATTCTCTAAATAAGATAAAATAAAAATTGATGAAATAAGAACACCATATTTTCATACTCTGCCAATTAAACATAACATTTAAATTAAATTTTCTATATCATTCACATTAGGATTGAATACGTCTTCAATATACGTTTTGATGTTCCTTTTATTTGGAGCTTGTTGAGTGAAATCCGGTTCCGTGGTAGGTTTCACATGAGTCTCAACATTTCAATATTTTTCATGTCTACACTAAAAAAAATCATTGATTTTATTCAGTGCGAACACGAAAAAGTTTTTGTTAAATAACTTTTTTTTCTTTAAAAGCGCCCATCTTGAGATATATGAGCGAGTTATAGATAAATGGTCTGCCGATGTGTAGAAAAAATTTCCGATTTAAAAAAATATGTTTTTTTTTGAGAAATCCTAATTTTAAATTTTAAACATTTTCAGTGTAGCAATAACATTTTTAAAGTTTTGATATTTTACTATACAAGCTCATTTCTTTATCTACAAATCATTTTTTGGTAACATTTTTGTAGGACTTGACATTATTGAGTTATTATTTTTTGACGAAAGTATTAATAAAAAAAAAGTTCCGCCCTTTTTAAATGTTGGTTTAGCGTTTAAAATAAATAGTATGCAAAGTTGCTTAAGTAGACGAAATCTACGCACCCACAAAGTTTCATTGAAATCGGAGAGGGTGCTACCAATTCCTTTGTCGAGTTAGCGTGAAATTCGTCATACTCATTAATTGGTAAACAATTTACTCATTAAAGAGTTAAGCCACTTTTCTTCAAAATTGGTATTTGTATTGGCATTTGTTGACTTTCCGGTGCTCCCTTGACTGGACTAAGCATAGATCACTTTCAATCGAAACAAATTTTAATTCATCAAATTTAATGCAAATTTCGGAATTCAACCCGACACACAGCCAACATTTACTCAATTGACCTGACACCAATCCGACATTTCACAAATATCTGATTTGTAACCGGTATCTGTGCTAGGAACTGATAGGGTTTTTGATCTAATTTCCGTCCTACTAAGCACAACCCGCGCTTTACCTCCCTTTGCTGAACGAGTTTAAACAAAAAATGTAATATGTCTGTCAAATATGACTTGCAAATTTATACACCTTTCCATACGTACCGTTGGATTTGATAAAGGGTCACAAATTGTTAAGATATTGTCTAAAATCTAACACTCCTTCTTGATTCTAAATTCGTTCTACGAGTTTTAATTCCGTCCTAACGCATTGAAACGCCATTAGATTTTCTTCGTCCTACGGATAAACGTAGAAAAAGGGGATTCGCTAGGAGCGCTTCTTTTGTTTTGAGAACAATGAGCGTAAATATTCATGCAATGCGTTCTAACAGGATTTATGTTGTAGCTAATGAGCTAGCGCGTCGGAACAAACCTATAATTGATTTGTGCACGTTGAAATCATTGATATTATTGATCTTTTCTGATCGATAGAACGGAAATGGGCGATTACGACGAAGTAGCGCTCTACCCTATTCTGTCTAGTTGAAGTGCAGCTCGATGTTTGAATTCTTCTGTGTTGAGAAAGCATTTTTTAATGGCTTGGATTTAAAAATAAAGTCACCATCTAGAGCCTCGAACTTTTTTTGAAGTTCATCCGAATCTCATTTTGCATTTTCTGTTTGGTTAAATGCACACTTGAAATCGATCTTTGATCGCTGAGATATCTTCCTATATTTCTAGATTTTAAACATCCCAAAGCAGCTCGAGACCTCTACAATCCCCATTCCGCTTCATTATGCAAGCCTCTCATGCAAATCCAACCCTTATTTCCCTTTTTTTTACATCCGAACGAAACTTTTATTCCGAAAAGCAAAACTGTCGAAACGAAACAATACTCAACTCAACCCAGTTGATAAGAACTTGATCTGCCTGCCCGTTTGCCATGCCCCGTTGAAAACAGGGGAACTTGCAAAAAAAACGTTAGATGCGGGTACTACAGCGCCATAATAAGCGGTCAGATTCCAGTCGAATTTCCTCTCTTTTCCTTTGCCAACTGAAGCGCCGTCGAAAATAGCTGACGTTTTATGCCAACACTTTTACAGCATAGTTTGCATTCCAATCATGGACATGGTTGGTTGTGGTGGTGGTGGTGGTGGTGGTGGTGGTGGTTGTTCGCAACAATCTCATTACCGCAAACTAGTCAGTCGGTTGATAACGAGGCACGAACCCACCAGTGTAGTAGTGTCAATTTCCCACCAAGCCAACGTTAATGTAACTTTTGTTGATTAAATCGATTTCGCTGTAAATTCAAGGGGGGATGATCATAATCCATACCATGATTTACAAACCGACCGGATTTCGATGAATATTGGGTCCCGAATGTTAATTGGATTCCAATCTCCGGCGTTGACGCTGTCCATCCAGCTCTCTCCCTGGGTTGTTTGTGTATTTAGGATGAACCTTCTCGACTCGGTGTTGTTCATTTGCCTGAAGATGGTGTGCGCCGAGTGAAAACAGCAACGACAACAACAACAAGATTATCACGCTCGATAAATCCTGCAAGGGGTGTGTTTGTCGATGGGATTTTGAGGTGCTAAACTTTCCATCCATTTCCCGTGTGGATCCACTTGAGCACGTTTTCCTTACATGGTCATGAAAGAGCGAGACAGCAGGGAAAAGGATATACCAATAGCCATGGTGATTATCAAAGTTTAGTTGTGAAAACTCTGTGGCTACAAGAGAGCAAATTTACTTTAATTCAAAGCTCTCCTAAGCTTCCTGTAAGAAGCGTATCGCAAACAAGGCTTTCACAGGACTTTCCTGCCTTCAGTTTTGAATATTCATATCGTACTAGTGTATTTAATTATTTGCCAATAAATCAAGAATTTTACGCCTTCTGATCTGATTTCCCTGTCACCTGATACGCATCTAACCACCACGTCAGAGGTCATTAGTCATCTACTAAGATCTATGTCATTTTCGTGTACGACTTCATTCCACCCACTTTTTCCCTTGCACGACATCGATGGCATTTCGTTGTTATTCCTACGTATATTCCCCGGTCCCCTTGATTCCTATTTCAATAAAACATCCATAATTTCACTGCAATATATGATTGCTTCCTCGTCACCCTCCCACCCCCGCTCGCCGTCGCACCCAAACGACAATGAGCAAATAATGATGGCGGTGGAGGAACCTACATTTCTACGATTTGACACTGCACGGAAGTCTGCTTCCTGGGAAAATAACAACAGCCAAAACAGTAGTTTCGTGTCCGTCCTCGTCCTGCCTCGTGAAGCCACCACGAATAGCGAAGCAGAGCTCTTCTACCGTTCATATTTATTCAATAATTCCATGGAAACTGAAAGCTTGCCGCGAGAAGTGGGGCGACGACGACGACGACGCCGTTGCTGAAGGTTGCACGGCGTCGTGGTGGGGGAAGCAGAGCAGGATATCAAAGACCTGCGCAATTTTTCCGCAAACATTTTCTTGGAGCCCGCTTTTCGGTTCTTTGTGGTGTGAATTTTTCTGTTGGAATCATTGTCGCCTAGCTTTGAAACTTGTTATCTTTTTTTTTGTTTGTTTGTGAGTGTCTGTGGAAGAAGAGTGTGCCTCTGGAATGACTTTTCGAAGCTTGATGAAATGGCTTTTCTGGGGCGTTTGCTGTTTTTGTAGGGAATTTATTTAATTTTATCGGATTAGATTTTTTTTTAAACTAGTAAGTTATTACTAGGCTCAGTCGTGTGTGACACTTTACGGAGCCAACGATCAGTAATGTTTGAATTTACATTTTAAACAGCGGTAGTTCTAGGTTAGTATTGGGTACCAATTACTCGTGGCGGGCTCGAGGTTAATGGGTAACAATTTCGATTGGAAGAAGCTAGGTAGAAAACTGGTTTCTGAAACCTCCTTCAGATACTACTCTCGGACGGTTGACCAAATCCTGGCTGAGCAGGGCCAAGTAGCACAGAAACAGGAGGATAATAAGACACAATGGCTGGAAATTGTTTGTAAAGGAGGGGATGGTCACATCAAACTCTAACATCAGACAAACAAAGGAATTCGTAGATCACCTGCATGTAGGGAAGTTCACGGGTTCCCCATACATCTCTTACTTCACGGAAGGGTTGTCTATCTCGGGCCACTAGGGTATCCAACAGTCGTGCTCTAGAGGCGTCATTACCCGGGCAATACCAAGGTAAACAACAAGGTTTTTAAACAAGGTTTCTATACCTGTATGTCAGCATAACAATTTTCATCTTAAAACTAAAAACTAAAACTAAATCTTATCAGAGCATAAAGGGAAGTAATCGTTGCAATTGAGGATTGCAACGATTTTTATTTAAAAATTATTAATTATTGTGTACCAGGGAAATCATCTTCAAAGCATTGCTCTGAATCCTTGAAGTGCTTTGTTCCTGGTAGTGCAACAACTAGACCATATTGGTACAGCATCAGGGTGTCGAGTACCTTAAAAAATCAGGGAACATCAGGGAATTCCATTTTGGACCTGGAAAATCAGGGATTGTCAGGGAATTTCATTCAAAGTCAGGGAAATATTTATTTATAACAGAAGCATATTAATAAGTATGGCTGACTTCGCTAGTTTCAAACAACTTAATTACTCGTTGTAGTTTAAGGATGGTTTTCAATTTCAAATTTTAAATAGAGTTGCGAAGTTGTGGTTGTTTAATGCTTGATGTTGCATTTTTGCAAGTGAAGCAAACGTTTTTTTTTTTCGTGTTGGGTATTTTGATCACTGCGACCAGTACTTCTAGATCTAGCAAAAGTTACTCAAATACAAGTTACTGCTTCTGCTCGATCCAACTGTGTCCAACAAAAATCAATCCCTTGGGCGCATTGGAGCGTTTTTGAGTAAATGCTAGGATGATTAAGCGTTAAGCTGGGCTTAGATAAGGCAAGTCATTGATCAACTCAGTGGAATTCAATTGGCTTGAAAAGTTGAACCTGCTTCAACTTTATTTCAACAAGTCAGTTAAATGGCGTAGTTTACAGGTTCAAGTCAGTTAAATTCAACTGAGTAAATCAATTGATTTCTTTGTCCAAACCCAGCTTTAAGAGAAGATAATGTTTTTTTTTCTGAATACTTCTAGTTCTTGTGTTCTTAACAGCTTGATTAGCTCAGAGAACTAACAAAATGAGTAGCACTTTCATGATTGAATAATGATTCAAAGATACGTAGACAAGCATTGCTTTGACAGCATAGAGTGGCTGTATCAAGTATTCTAGGTCTTCATTATAAATCTGGTTAGCTCGTAAAATTAGCTTCACAGTAAAGTTTTAGTATGGTAATTTTGCTGCTATTGCAATTTAGATGGAATTAAATTACAGAATTTTGGAGATGAAAGTGCTGTTTTTACTATTTCCCATCGGAGGAATCCGCCCGAGAATTAGCTTTTGGTTAAGCATATTATCCGGAATAATTTCCTTACGGAGCTGGGTCTCAAAATGTGCTCAAGGCAAAACAAATATAATGGGATTAAAAACAAGTGTTTCACATGTGAACCGGGGAAAACGGAAAAAGCTGGGAAGTCATCGAGAAAATCCCATGAATTTAGTTGACAAATCTGGAAAAATATATCTCGTCCTCTCTTCAAAAACAATAAGATTTCAAAACCCTTGGACTGGTCTAGATTTTCAGGATAACTACAGTCACTTTGAAGAACTATTAAGAGAATTTAAAAAAAAAATTCCAAAGCAAATTTGAGCAGAATTTAGGATGAGTTCTAAAGATAACACCAAGTTATTTCAGAGAATATTTTCTAGGTAGCTTTAGGAAAACCTCTATGATTGTTTTTATTAGAACTCCCAAGAGTGAAGAGGATTCCAGGATTCTTGAAAAATACCAAGGAACACGAATGTTGAGGGTACGATACCAAAATAATTATGCGAAGATCTATTAGGATAGTCCGAGTATAATTCCAAGCGCATTTCGAAAGGAATGTCTAGAGAATGTTAATTAGAATTCCATGGAATTTTCAGAAGAATTTAGAGGACAACTTCGAGATTTTTCTGAGCAAAATTTGAAGACAATTCTTGGAGGGAGAATTTCCCCTTCCAGAGGGTGTTGGCAGGGAAGGGGGATTACAAGTTTTGCTCACAAAAGCTAATAGACGCATTTCAGTTGTTGGTATGAGGTGAATTCTACGGAGAATTTCATGCAAATTAAAAAAAAAATTGAAGCTCCAGTTATTTCTTCGAAAGAGTTTAAAATTCAAAGAAAGAATGAATTTTAAGATTTTTTTTTTTTTTGATCTTTAAAAGTTAATTTTTGGTCAAGCACTAATCCAATATATTTCACTTGATTTGACCAAGAAACTGGAACTCTGTTCATAGTGACTATGTGACTACTTCTAGATTTTCAAAAGGAAGGTCTAGGCTTATGTGGGAATATTTTAAGTTTATTTTTGGAAGCGTTAGGAAAAATCTTCCATTTTTGTAAATACGATGAGAAAATATCTAAACTTGTCTACTGTCTGCTGCAAATAACACGAAAACTTCTTCCTTTAGCGGAAATGCCTGCGAACAAAGATTGTTGGCAACCCTGAGGCAAATCAGGTAGGACCGAACTCAAAACTTTATACAATATAGGCTAACTAATTTCATAATATAGAGTGGAAAATTGAACTCTTTCAATTTGGCAATCATACCTTCATGTCAATCACTCAGCCAATTCCGAGCAACCTGATTCTCAATAGGAATAGTAAGATCCAAACTAAAATTATGGCAACTCTCGAATTGCTTATCTAGTTTCTGAGCTTTATCCGAACTTGTGATCAAAATTTTACCACCTTCTTTAAGCGCTGGAACAGGCTTTTGAGTTTTTTTTTTCAAAAATTTTGTGAGTTTCCAAAAAGGTTTGGAACTCGAAACATAACTTTCAAACGTTTTGTTCCTCAGAGCTGAGAATCTCTGTTTAATTTGTTTTTGCAAATCATGGCACAATCGAGTGTTCTTGGATGTTGTCTCCTACGGACATTTTTCAGACCGATCAAGAGCTGAAGATCATCGTATATTATAATTGAATTGAATTTAATCTCGCATTTTGGTACTGTGGAAGCTCTTGCTTTAACTATAGAAGTAGTCAGAGATTCAAGAGCTTTATTTATATCAGCTTAGATTTGCAAAGGAATATTTGGATTAAAGTAATATTCCATAAATGTTTGATATTGATCCCAATCAGCTTCATGGTAATTGAAAGTACAGCTGTTGGGATTAGAAATTATTTCTTGGGATATTTCAAAAGTTACGGGAAGGTGGTCAGTGGTCATTGGCTACAAAGTGGATATGAATCAGTTAAGACCAACTCAATAGTTGAGGGATTGCTTGCTGAAGAAAAGCATGTTGGGCTGTTTGGATATTGAAAAGTGTAATAACCTTCAGAATAATCATCAAACAGAATATTGCCATCGGAGATGCTTTGTGCATTATTTCTTGAGCGGTATTTTGCATTAAAATTTAGACCTATAACGGGTCAGTTTCTGAAGGTAATTATTTTGTCGACCTACGCATTAAAATGACAAATAGGCAACTATAAACTTTAGTGGTCCAAAATTTTGGCTAGAATTTTGATTTCGATATCTATAAGCTGCAATAGCAGCATAGGCAGCTCCATTTACTTGCTGGACATCGTTAGCAGCAGATATAGAGGAAGAATTTGAAGCTTGTTAGCTGTGTGTACCTACGGGTACGAATGTAGAATTTGTTCCTCGCTGACCGCAGAGAAATTAGTACCTGGTTGGGAACATGGAGCGTTTCCTTCCCGTCGCTTAGAACGAGATTGTAGGATCGCTTTGCGAGTCTTACATTACCAAATATTGGATTTGTGGTTTTCACCACAATTGGAACATTTGAATTTCTTAGGATCTGCGTTCACAGGACAGAGATCTGCGTTCACATGAGGCGTGAGAGGAATCACCACAATCCATGGATTTAGCTGACATGTAACAATTTCTGGTCCTGTGACCCCATCCCTGGCACTTACGGCACTGGGTGAGCATTTGGAAATTTCCTCCAGTCATCCTGAAGTGTTCCCACTTGACTCGGACATGGAAGATAAGACTAGCTTTTTCTAAGACCTTCTGGTTGTTGAGTTCACTAGACTTGAAGGGAACTAAATAAAAATTGTTAGAAATCCCGTTGCGCGAATTGCCAGGACGGGGTTTCATTTTCATTTTGATTACTTGGACTGGCTCTACTACAGGTAATTTTGTCAGTTCATCTTTGATCTAATCCCGGGATCGAACAGACGTTCAGTTTTGGTGTCGTAAGTAAAAAAATGGTGCTGCTTCTCAGTAAGATGCTTGAGAAGACGTTTGAATCCATCCAAGGTTTCAGTCAATACACGGCATACCCTACGACAGCCAATTTGAAGTGAAAACATGGATTTAACGAAGTTCATAAGTTCCGTTCGCATAGGGTGGAATTCGGAAGTGGTTACCACAATATGGGGGACCTTTTCCTTCTTGGCATTAAGCTGGGAAAGTTTATTTTCAAAGGGTGTTCTGCAGGAGGCTGTAGAATTACCTTACACCTTAGATCAATCTGAGGTAATTCTTCAGAAAATATTGACAGCAATCCTGTTGGTGTATGTCAAGGATATTGAGAAAGTATAGGTAATTTTTGCATGAATCATAATATTTGCTTGCGTTTTGTTTCGATTTTGCGTTCCGTTTTGCAATGTTCCATTTTGTTTTACTCCAGTGCAAGAATGCTAAATAATGTTTTAGCAATATTCAGTAGGCCCAGCGTGTAGATTAGAGGAGTTCAGATAAAAAAAATTGATCTTATAAAAAATCCGTACACCTTTTTGAAGACCGAATCATCGGACCTAAAAATAGTGTTCCATGGTTAGACTAAAAAGCTAACATACCAAATGTCAGATCTAGATTCAGCCGTTTTCCAATTGGATTGCAAAATATGTTTGATGTGTCGTTTGGCATTTGGTTCTAATCAGATTCTAGCCACTTCCCCGGCTGTATGCAGAACTCATCCAGGTTCTGCAAAAATGGTGTTTTACACTTAGTACGGCCTCCAGTAGTCTTTTATGCATTGTTTTGATCATAATTTGTTGTGTCACATGACGGGTTTTGGCAATATTCCAACCACTTTCGCTTGAAGCACATTTCCGGAGTCGGCTCTGGGTACTCAGATGACCACCACTGATCAAGTTTTGTGATATTCAGGGTGGCAAGCGAAGCCAGTTACACACAAAATCGAACCAGTTGCACTCATGAAAAGTGTTGTAGTAACACTTTTTAATTGCAAACATTCACTTTTTGACTCACATCTCCGGAACCAAATAATCTATTTTGATAATATTAAATAAGGTTCTATGGGATTCAGATACAAACAAAATGAAACTCCTGGAACATTTTGATTAGAATTACTTTTCTCCATATCTCTGAAACCAAATGACCGATTGGGATAAGATTCAATAGGATTTTATAAAAGCTTGTTACAAACAAAATGAAAGCGATTGCACTGAAATCAATGCCTTGAAAAAACATCAAACACATATTTGTTCTGCCAAAATAGCCTTATCCCAGGAAACGGTAAATTCCAATACGACATCAAAGCTCATTTCTTCGAATGTGCTTTGAAAATGTCTCCCACTTTGCTCTATTTGGCAGCAGCGCATGAACTTGCTCGAACAACCTCTTCGGAACATAAATAAATAGTGGATTACGTAATACGTGGAATGCCTGGGATGATGGAATTCAAATACCACTCACAAACACCCTCTACTCCGCAGAAAATTAGTGCCGGCCCCCGGAACGACCCAATGAAGAAAGCTTAATGTCGTACTCTGAAGTCAGCGTGAATTAATACAGTCACCTCCCGGGCTGGCCGTTTCCTTGCTTTTGCTCGTCGTCAAGGGTTGAGGGGGGGGGGAGGCAAAAACGCGAAATTGGGTCGTTTCCATGATGCCAACTCCAAACTAATTGCCGACTTCTCACCTCCTCCCGCTCTGTCCTGCGCGCCTAGATGGTTTACGATCGAAGCAATATTTTTTCATCAAGTCAGGATTATGGATTTCCTTTTATGATTGCGTTTACTTTTGGGTGGCTCAGGGACGACCAAAACCGGACTTATCCTTGCAGTTTAAGAGAGGGAGAGAGAAGGCTTACTGTTGTGAGTCGAATTGATTCGGAAGGGTGGGACTTGTGCCATCTGAGAGTCGAATTAAAAATATCATGAAAGGGTTGAAAAGGTCATTGTGTTGGTTATGTCTTTTCCGGAGCCCGATTGTGTTGATTTCATTTTGATTGCTGTTTTTGTTTGGCCCGCTTCAAAGCTCTCTTTCGTGTCGTGTTAATTCACGCGAACGCTTTCGGCTGCCCTTTTACGGTTGAACTACGATGTTTCACTGTCACTAGGGAAACGCTTCAAAGTTTTGTTAAGTTGAATGGCCAATTGAGTTTTGAATCTGACGGAACACGGATTGAGTGCAGAAGTTGATTGGAATTCGGAAATTTCACGTTATACTTTAGGCCGTTGCCCTCGCGCTCGGTGGATGGAAAGCTCGCCCGATTCGCAAACAAACTACACACATCATTCATCACATTCAATCGGGACCGGTTTGTCTTGCTAGCTCTACCGTACGATGTTTATCCGAAACTTATTGACACGTACGTGGCATGCAACTTATGTTATCTGAACAATGATTAGTCACTCTTCGTGTACATCCTCACAAATTAGCCAAAACCCCACACCCATCGCCGAATGGTCGACGATCCATACACTAAATAATCAATCAATTGACGCTACATAATCTCCGTAGCCGATGAAGGATCTGCTGGGACGTTCCGGAGTGCCGAAACTATAGTCTCGCGGGCATGAAAAATGAACTTCACCAGCCCAGCCTCCACCATGTCCATATCGAGAGAGGATCGTTTCGATTTTCGGTCGCTGCCAAAGGCCAGCACCCCACCGTCCACGTCCGCTATCATCGCTATCGACAAGAGGTCAACTACATACATTATTCTGTGGCCCCTCTGTCCATAATTGTGTTTTGACAGGGGGCGAACGAAGGAAGGAGCTAGGCAGCGATAAATGGCTTTTCGGAGGCTAAATAGACTCCACCGTTTCCACCACCCCGGAGCACTTGATGTCTATCGTGTCGACCACTAGGCAAAAGTCAAACGGTTCAAATCCAGGAGTGAAGCGGTGGTGTGTTTTTGATAGGTATACATATCTGGCTACCATGTACGGCTGAAACCACCGGATGGGGGTCTACTTGTCGGTGGGAAGAAAGTGTATCAGAGAAAATCAGTTGTCAGTGGGAGGACAAGATTGCATTCAGTGAACATTTATGAGATTGTTGGGGTTGGATAGAAGATGCACCAGCGAAAGGTGGCAATAGATTGAAGATTAGCAGATGACCCCGGCCAAGCGCGTCGCTTTAGTTTGAAAATTTTCCGTTAGGTGTCACTAGCATGGACATGAACTTTTCGCTGCAAAATCTTATAATCTAGCCCGAATACAAATTTGCTGTCTTCGGAAGAGTTGTTCCAACGGGCAAAGTATTTTGGATGATTGATTGGACGAAGAAGCTGAAGATTGACCCATGATCTTCTGATCAGTAAGCAAAAACGGACACCACTAGGCCATCGAGCACCATATTATTTTTACATATACAGCAATTCCATAGCAAAAACGATATAGTGGTTCTCAAAGTTTCATAAAAATTGGTAATTTTGATCGCAAAATTTTCGACCCGTTTTTTTTTTTATTTTGTCATTAGGGTGGTCAAAAAAAAACGATTTATTTCGACTTTAAAAATAGTCATAAAAAATTAGGATTTTGTATTGAAAAACGTTGATCGTATTTGTTTTTTTTTATGGTTTTCGTGGATTGTAGACAGAGGACGCAATTTGTTTTTATATTTTTCATGTAAATTTTAGGCTTTATTACACAATGTATCAAAAATTCAGCAAAAAGATATGCCTGAAAAATAGTCGAACATAATTTTTCGAGAAAAAAATTCTTCGTGATAATAATAACAATAAAATTAAGATTTTAAAACGAAAAATCAGGAGTCGCAGTCATTCAAAAATTCCAGTTATAATTTAATTTCCTTCAGATTTTTAAGACACGTGGTGGATTTCGAATTTGTATATTCTAATGTTTGATGAGAAAAGAAAACTATAAAGCATTTGTCCAGATTTTATTATCGATTCCGTGGACTAACTATCTTTTAAGATCACGGAATTAGATAAAAAATCAATATTAAAGTCCCAAATTTAACTTCAATTCTAATCGAAAGGAATGAATTCCAAACTGTTATGATTGTTCCTCTTAGATAATATTTAAATTTTGTTCTGCAAAAGCCTATTGGGTTTTTTTTTTTTAATTTTAAATGGAACTTGTTTGGTCGAATCCATTCGGTACTAAATTATTATTTACTCGTTCTTTATACGGATAGGAGCTTTTTGGTGTTTTTTCTCAAATTTTATCAAAAAATACACGTACGTAAATGAACCGATTTTTTTAATATTCTAAGCCATCCAAACTACCCTGGAGTGCTAATTCTTGACAAAATAGCTAAATCGTCTTTATAAAAAATGTACAAACATGTCCATAAAATCTAGATTTATCATTCAAGATTCCATCAGATTCGATTATTTGGAATACAGCTTTCCCCCGAAGAACGCGTTACCCACTGAGTTCTACCCACCGCTTTAAATACTTTCTAATCAACCAGCAGTCTTACAAGAATATACATATAAGCGTCGTCATTTGTACTTTCTAACAGTTGAAGATCTGCAGAACTTGATTAACTTGAAGTCTTGAAAAAATATCCAAGGAACATTACTAATAGCTTCGTCTATCTGAAGATTTTTCAAGCATTGCAAGTTTGACTTTACTCATTTTACCGGAGGCATCGTTTTCGGAGTGTTAAGGAATGTTGGCAACCATACTAACTTTTGTTATGAAAAAAAAAATCAGTTTCATGAAAGTTGATTAATACGACACTTCTAATTGAAGGTGAAGTAAACAGCGGAGCCTCAGATAACCTTATAATTATAAGTGAAATTGAGTCAAACCACCTTTAATTTAATCGTTTGAAAATTTTTAATTGAATTGCTGATGCTGCTACGAATGCAAAACTACAGTTTGACTCCTTTAAAACCGAATGACATTCGGTAGATGGATTGAAATTCTTTGCTATTTTATTTACCGCAAGGACCTAAACTAGGTACATGACAAGAATTAAATGAGCATCACACATCGACCTTATTAGTAGAAACACATAATTTGGTATATTGTCACATTATTGAAAACCATACAGCCACCGCAACATATTTTACATGAGTGTCTATATTATGCGCTCAACCTATCGTCGTCATTCCTGTAAATCTCTAAACCACGTCTCTCGTGATTGAAAAGTGCTACTCCCATCAACACATAGTGCACTTCTCGATTGTATTATGCGCGAGTAACACCCGTGCAGTCCAACTGCTCTCACCCAGGTATGAAATCTCTCTCTCCTTTGTATCTTTCTCCTATCAAAGATAAGAGACACGCTCCCGTATTTGATAGCAGCACAATTATGTTTTGCACCACTCTGAGTTTTGTACAGTTCCCTTAAGTTTTTTTTTTATATCTTTATTAAGGAGACTTTCAGCCCTGGGCTGAGCCCCTTAAGTTTTGCAAACTTTCCTCAACTTCTACGAAGTTCTCTGAATTTATTCTAATTAATTTTTTTATCATCCCTCTTAATTCTACGAAGATTTCTAAACATCTTTGAACTTCTGGAAAGATCCCCATCATTTATAAATATTCTTGGACATCTGGAAAGTTCCTTGAAATGTAACGAAGCTCCCAAATCTTCCAAGAAGTTCATTGATCTCTGACAAACTGCAATGAAGTTCCCTAAACTGAAACGAGGATCCCTGAAGTTCTTAGAAGATTGCTGAACTATGTTTAGATCTTCTACAACATTTCTTGCACTTATATGAAGTATTATGCAGCTTTTAAAATGCTACGAAATTTCCAAAACTTCTACAAATTTTGCTGTTTGTTTGGAATTTCTTGAACTTCCAGGCTTCCAGGCTCATGAGGCTTCAATAAAGTGTTCAACTTCTACGAAGATGCCCTCAAACTTAAATATAGTTCCCACCTCTACGCAGTTTTCCTAACTTTTCCAAAGCTGCCTGAATTTTTATGAATTTTTCTGAAGTTTTGTTAATTTTAACGATATTCCGTTATCTTCTTAAAAGTCCTTGAAGTTTTACCTGTTCCCTGAGCAGGGTGGCAAGTGAACCAGGAAAACCGGGAAAAAGTCGGGAATTTATTTTCACCAGGAAAAACCAGGAAAAGAAGCCAGGAATTTCATAAGTCCACCAGGAAAATAATCTTGTTTGTATAATTTAAATAGGTTTTAAATTTTATGTATGTCAAAGTTTCTTTTTATAATCAGGTCAAAACTAACCATTTGGTTCAAGCTAAATCTTTCACACAACAAACATTGATGAACAAAATTTACCCTGAGAATTTAGTAAATATATTTTGTATTTATTTTTAATTTAATTTTTTTCTCGAATCAATTGCATGCATGATTTGTGCTTAATTGATAGCAAACATACCCTAGCAGCACACTTGTCACCAAACGGTTGTAGCTACTCCTATGCAACTTATTTCAGTCACATTTAAGTTGCTGCAACTTTTCGTGACTGAATTGTGCTACTTGGGTAAGCAGTACCGACGCGTAACTACTTTGAAGTACCTGTTCAACATGTTCAATAAGTAAGTTCTATTTTTAAAAACTTCAGATAAGGCCTTCGAACTTCATATAAGCTCTACAAAATTCGGGAAAGTCTTACAAGTTTCAAGAAAATCCTGTGAACTACTGTGATGACCTACGAAGGTCAAGAAATCTCTCCGAACCTTCAGAGAAGTTCTACACATTTCAGAGAAGTCTTATGAACTCTAGGGAAGTCCTTTCATCTTTGGGGAATAACTACGAATTTTACAGAATTTTCTACAGATTTCATGTAACTTCTACGATATTTAAGCATTACTTAAAACTTAAGGATAATCCTATGACACTTATGGATTTTTTTCCGAGCTTCAGAGAAGTCTTTAATACTCTTGGGAAGTCCTCTGAACTTAACATAGTTCTCCAAGCTCAAAAAAGTTCCTAGAACTTCCGAGAAGTCGATTGAACTACAGGTATTGTTTATTAATTTATTTGATAAGGCTCAACCGAATTAACTTTACAGAGCCGAGGATTCTTGGTCACTATACAATACATCTTAAAACTATAGTCAAAAGGTACAACACAATAAACACTTTATCTTCCGCTATCCAAAAAGCCTCCTCCATCAGAACTGGAGCCGCTTCCAGTAGTTTCATTGTATGGCAAATTGTTGTACGCCAACGAGGGTCAGAGCGCGTCCATTGCAACAATGGACGCAAAACGTGGTCAGCACTCACACACTCATCACGAAACGGTTGCTTTCCAAAATCGACGACGCATCGACCGAAAGAACTGCTGATGAAGAACAATGAGGAGGACCACACAATGGTTGCTGCCGAGAAAACAGACGATCGCGTAGCACACATCGAGAGTGGCCTGCTTTTGTCGACAGCCGAGTGAACACTCAACTACAGGTAATCCTACGACATTCATGGGAGCTCTCCAAACTTCAGGGAATAGCGGCGCCGGTGGTGTAGTGATAAGCGTGATTACCTCTCACCCCAGCAGGCCTCCGAGTCGGCGCCGCCGGGATGTTCTGAGGCATAACATCTCTGATCACGCCTTCCTTCGGAAGGGAAGTAAAGCCGTTGGTCCCCGGTTCATGAGTTGATGGGTCGATAGGTAGGGTCCAGGTGTGGGAGCAGCCTCTCTGGCGTCGGTAGCATTGGTGCTCAGCACGGAAAACAAGATCGACGGAAAACAAATCAAGGAAAAAAAAAACTTCAGGGAATTTCCAAGAAATTAAGGAAAGACCCACAAACTTTTGGAAAACCCTTCGATATTTAACGCCTTATGAACTTCAGGGAAGCTCTTCTAAATTTAGGGTCCTCATATATTCAGTTCAGTCTTTCATACTTCAGGGAAGTCCTCAGATCTTCGAGAAAGTTAATCGAACTTGAAGGATGTCTTACGAACTTCTGAGAATTTCTACGAACTTCGTGGTACTTCTACGATATTTAATAAATTCCTATGAATTTCAAAAAACTCCGAACTTCAGGGAAGTCCTACGATCTTAAAAAAAAGTCCTTCGAACTTCGGGGAAGTCCCATGAAATTCAGGCAATACAAACTTCAATGAACCCTTCAGGAAAGACCCTAACGCTTCAGGGAAGTTCTACGAACTTTAGGGAGTTTCTATGAACTTCAGCAGTCAGTCTTTTTAATAATAAGGGTTATTTAACCAGCGTTGTTTGTGAAATCTTCTAATCATATGATTTTGAAATCAAATTGAAATCAAAATTCTACTAAATAAGATCCTTAATCGTTAACAATTTGCGGAAAATTTAAACAAACTGAAAAACCGTAAAATTGTTAGAAGCAAAGGTTTGTTTAAAGAGTCCTCATTCATATCACACTTCGCAATTTCACCTTGAGATAAACTAGCCCGTTGGCTAAAAATCTCAAAAATAAAGTTAAAAAAATCGCAGTTTCAAAAACAGAAATCTCAAGATTTAGGGGCTTATAGATCTCTAAATTTCAGACATTAGATAGGGCTCCGCGCTAGTCCGTCGTATCTCAGCTTTTCTTCGTCAGACAATTAGTAGAACCTGAAGACGTCTTATTATGCTATCGATTAAATATTATTTCTCGACATTGTTTCTTCTAGTCTAGATCATTCTAGACATTCATAAAAATCAAAAAACATAAAAAGTAACCTCGAAGGTGTTAGACAAAATACCGGTGCATAAAAAAAACACCCAAAATTCCTGGAGGGGATCTACATAGATAATTCTAGATAATAAGCCAATGTTTATTTCAATTTCTGATCCTACCATGACATTTGGTTGGTGGTTCCAACATTCAAATTAAACATCAACAGTGAAAACGCCAGCAAAGATGCTATTCCGGATGGATGACCTTTCAGGAAGGATTCAATCCTGTTTTAGAACCAGCACAATTCTCATTGTACCGCAAATAAGGCTTCTGCTACGCACCTGTTCTGATAAAATTATTCTCCACTAGGCCGCCGAGCACCTTACAATGCAACATCATCATCCATGATGAGACAATGAGTCTTCGTCAGCATCTGGGAGTACAGTTTCCGGGCCCGTGACTTTCCCTCCGTATTTTGCCGTTCATCACGATTTGGAGCCTTCTGCACTTTGTACGTATGCAGTCATTGGCTCTCTGAACGAAAGACTTGGACAGCTTCCTTCAACTTTTTGGCCACATCCCTGACCGAAGCATTGGGATTCCACTTAAACGCACGACACGCTTGTGATCCTGATCAAAAATAGAACATCCATTCTGATCGCACATCTCCTTCCGTTCAATGCTCAGAGTTTCGTAGTAACGTATAATCACACGACTCACCGTTGACTGCACGACTCCGAGTTGCTTTCCGATGTACCGATGAGAGAGTTGAGGATTTTCCAGGTGCTTGCGCAAAATCAATTCGCGGCGTTGCTTTTCAGGTGACGCCATTTTTTCCAACTTTCGAAAAACGGACAGCGATAAAAATACACTGTAAACAATACACTCTAAACTACTTCTACCCGAATTTTCAAGAGAAAATACCCAATGGGTAAGTTTCTACAGCGTTTTTTCCGTGATGAAATTTGAAGTGAGACACCCTTTTTTCAACCTAAAGATAATAATCATTCTTCTCCCAATTGATGCTCATTCGTCTAAAGATATTGTTTTATGAGAATCGTTCTTATGCTTTGAGTCTTAAGCACTGATATCAAAATCAAGGGAAAAACGATAGAATCTTTTCTTAAGATAGAATCCTGTGGACCCATCAAATTGATAATACTGGTTGTACTGGTTGCATCCCCGACAATTCCGCAATTGAGTCCAGCCAGTCGAATTACTTTTAGGTTCCTTAGAAATCTTATTCATTGAGCTGCTGAAAATGAGTTGATTTGTTTTAGTGTAATGCTTAATATCAATGCTACAAGCCTTTTATGTATGTATGTGAAGGATACCACTCATTGCTGCAGGACACAGCGATTTGGCTGTCCACCTAGTATGAATTGATCAAGTACGATACCTGGTTGAATTCAATTTACCATTGTATTAAGGGCCAAACATGGCGGGTGGACCTGTCAGCACAGACACTTACGCATGATCCTCGTGTGAGCAATAAAAATCTCCTTCAAATGATAAAAATGTTCCAACCCGATACAGAACAATCTATCGCCCGAGGGGATGCTCCAATGAGTGGGGAGAAGAGCCCACATTCAATTCACGAAATGTTAACAACAGAGAGTTGACAATTCCACTCTCCCCATCCAAATCGTTTCAATCAGGCTGGTTCTATCCCTACCCAATGATTTTCTATGTTCATACAAAAATATATGGGTCATTCCAGCTCAAGTGGATACACCACCTGTGGTCGATGCCACCGATTTGTGCCAAAATTGGCCATTACGCTTATTTTGGCATTCTGAACAAACGCCTTTTTGATTTTGCTTTAAAGTGCCCAGATCCTTCTGGCAACCGACTAGTTTTCGAACCGTTCGCTGAACTCGATGATGTTAGTTTATGACGACTGAGCTGACTGGTGCTGGAGCAGCCTAACATTGGAGACGGTTTTCCATCTTCAGGATCGTTTCTTGATGTTTCGTAGAGTTCGTCATCATCCATTCAAAACGGTTCGATTTCTGGAGCTCTTGAAAGCAATTCAGGAATTGACACGCTTCGACGAAAGTTTCCTCTCAAAACGGACACCTTGAGTTCCAAAATTGTTGTGAAGTCTTAAATGAGGTTCCCTTGTGAGCAATTCCACCGAAAAACCAAACTTGCAGGCAACCTCAGAGAATCCAGACATTTTCAGGAAAATTGCAACTTTATCTTCATTTCCTTGCACATGTAGAAACTTGTTGCAAAACTGCATCATTACTGATTCCAGTCGCCGGGTCCCGTTTCCTCCTCCAGGATTTTAACAGTGTACTTACACGAACAAAAAAAAACTACCATCAAACTACCAAGGTCTGCTCCACTGCCGTCTTCGTCGTCGTCGTCGTCAGTTCACACAATCCTCATTCTCGCGTTGAAACTTTACCCGGGCGGAAACTTTGCTAATTGCAATAACGAACTCCCAACTGCCGTCAGCAGTAGCAGCTTCAGTATCGTGACTGACTGCTGCAGATCTGTGGGGGAGGGGGGTTAAATATCCTCTACTGGCGGACCCAGTCTCCGGGTTGAGACAAAGTTCTACCCGAACCCAACCCGGAGAAGAGACCGGAGAAACTCATCATCCTGTGAAATTGGAATGCGTGTGCGTTCAACGAGGTCAGTAGTAGTCCTCAACAGACATCGGTTTCCCCTCCCGGCTCCTCCAACTCGAGCAGCAAGGAATGTAATAAAAATAACTCTGCTCCCACTCGCCGTTTATCTCTCTTCGGGCAAGGGCAAGATCGACCCGTAAGTCCCAAGGCAGGTGGATCAGGATCACGTCACGGAGACCTGTCCTCATAAATCAAACAAATTGGAAGCGAAAGGAAATTGATGGATTATTTTAATTATTCTTCGTGCATGTCCGGCACGCATTTACTCTCCTGGTTCGAGCAGGAAAAAAAGAAGTTTTTTTTTGTACTCTTCAATACCCTAGGACAGAAGTTACAAGTGGGGTTTTTTTGCGAAGCTAACCTCTTTGGATTTACTCTTAAATTGATTTTTGATCATGCTTGACTTGGTTAAGAATTGCGAGAATACGTACCAAATTTGACAAATTTCAGTCAAATGTTGTAGTAGCAACCACAAACTGGACGGTCAATTCGCGCCAAACCCCTGCCCCGGATCAAGAACCATCAGAAGGGGTTCGCGTGAGTCAGAATTCCCCTCGGGAGCCATCGGAATGGGACCGAGCAAACAACTGCTAAACTTTTGCTGCGTTGAGGTATTGAAACTCCCCGCAAGGCCGACGTCCAACCTTGGCAGAAATCTAAATTATCAATTAACCAGAGGAGTGCAAGCTGCTGCCATCAATCTGAACGGGGAATTGTTAACGATAATGATGCTGCAGCCTCATCTTGAGGAATCAGCTTCTTTTCTTACTCCACCAGACTGTGGAAAGAGTGTCGCGAATAATGAGCAAGATAAATTACCCTTGCGGCGAGAACCATGGGACGCGACAAATTTTCCCCCGGCCGATACGCAAATGACGGATAAGTATATGTGCTGTTCATTAAATTCGCTGAAATCAGCAATAATCGCCATCGACTGCCGGTGACTGACTGGCTGATTGACTTACTGCTGAAAGGTCGTTAAATGGGATGAGGTGCAATAATTGGCGCGGTGACCTTGTAGGCTACGACCTGTTTGTTTTTTTTTTCGGGATCTCATTTGCTAGACTGGACGGCTGTTGTTGTTCGAAGCATGAAGGCCAAAAGTTGTAGGTGACTTTAAACATCACTTATCGCCGTAATTGGGCAATTTGGATCAACTCATGTTGCTTAATTGATTGTTGACCAGGGAACTTCAAGTTTCAAGATCGTTTTTTTTTTGCAAGCGGTTGATGTTCCCTTGCTGCTGGGTCCATTCCGACAAACGAGTATGCCTGAATTAGAAGGCAAATTGTGCTGGGCACTTCGTCACTTTAAGTTCCGGCAGATGACAAACGATGATTGTTGTTTTGACGTAGGACTACGTCTGTGATGTATATATGGGGGTACACTTTGTGAAAACCGGAAATGGAACATGTAACAAAATTATGAAAGATTTTGAACGTTTATAACTCAGCTGCCCCTGGACGAATTTCAATAATTTTATCACCAATCGATCAGAAATATTCCTTCGCATCTGTTCAATTTAAGACTTTATATTTTTTTAAAATGCCACTATTGAAAAATGCACGAATGTGCTACTGTTGCTATGATAATTAAAATTATCATCGATTGCCTGCGAAAAGCCATTTCCCTAACACAGACTTCAAAGTTTAATTCCATTCGATCTCATCAAACGGTGTTTTTCTTTTTTTTTTTATTGCTTATAGAGACTTTACCCTTATAGGGTTAACTAGTATATGATGAACTGTTATGTTGCGATTACAGGTGATACATGTTTCCGGTGGTTTCCTTTCAAAAAAACGTTGCTTTGTTAACCAAGGGTGGCCGAGCCGAAGTCTAGTTAAGACAATCTGCTCTTTCCTGTTTTTCCTGTCGGTATATCTACCTACTGTAGACTTCACAATTCGGAGGTTTTTCCTTGGAGCCTTATCCCATGATTCCTGATGTGCTTTCCATATTTCTTTTTGAGTCCATTTAATGATGTCTTGTGCTGGGACTTGGGTGTTAGTTCTCTGTTGGTGTCTTCCAAGGTAAGCGCATTATCAGCTTCTTCGTTTCCCGGTATGCTAGAATGACCGGGGATCCAACAAAAACGTACATCTTTGTTTACAGTCTCTCTTTCAATACGTTGGATAAAAGGATTCTTTGATTTCCCCGATTCTAGTGCTAGTAGACAGCTGGCGGAGTCGCTGAAAATTACGGATTTATTTCTGGCACGTTGAGTTGCAGCTACAAGTGCTGCTGCTTCAGCTGAGAAAACGGAGCATTGGTCAGCTTAGCTAGCTTCAATCTTGATAGATGGTCCAATTACTCCATATCCTACTTTTCCTTCGGCTAGCGAAAGGTTTCCATAGCATCTGTCTAGCTTACAGATCTGTGGCAGTGACTTACCCGTTAGCGTTCGAAATGCAACGTTGGCTTTGTTCCATAGAAAATTACATTCCTTCGGGGATTTTTCCAGTATCGCACAGGCCTTTGCTGCAAAGGTAGACAGCCTGATTCGACAGCTAGTGAGAGGGCTGGGGTGGTTCGTAGAGCTCCAGAGGCCGTCCTTATTATTTGGTTGTACGTAGGAGACAGCGTAGCGATGTTTTCTTTGCGTAATATTTCCAAACCGTACATCAATTTGGAGGTGCCTATAGCGTCCCCAATGTAGAGCAATGTTTTCCTGTCTGCTTTTCTTGATATAGCTTTCAAAAGGTTCAATCGACTTCTGCATTCTTCTTTCAATTGCTTTGAGTATTGGTTAAAGGTGCATTTTCGATCAAAAATGATACCTAGAACTCTTATTAATTTTGGTTTGCTAATTTCTGTACCTCCTAGCAAAATTGTTGCTCCCTCGAGGTGCCATCTACGATGCCGTTTCATCTTGCAGCAGTGCATGGTTGCGGATTTTGAAGAAGATAGTTGAAAGCCGATGCTTGAAGCCCATTTTTCCACAGCTTTAACAGCTTTTTGACACGTTTTCCCGTTGCGACGATTAGTATGTCACCAGCGTAGAGAAAAACTTGTATTTTTTTTGGAACAACAGTGAATAGTGAGTTCATGGAAAGGAGAAAGAGAGAGACTGATAGTACCGACCCTTGAGGTACACCATTTTCCTGCCGAGTGGACTTCGACAGTTGACCGTTAAAACAAACTCTATCAGATCGGTCTTGCAGGAAATTATATACGAAATTATTCATTTTTTGGCCCATTTTGCCATGCTCGATCATATGCTTTTTTGATGTCCAAAGCTACGATTTCGCAGTGTTCTCCTTTGTTCGCTGCCACCGTATTGGACAGCTTGTTAAAGAGATTGGTCGGAAGCTATTAACCTCATTTGCATTCTCTCCTGGTTTGGGTATTGGGATTATTATGCTTTCTTTGCAGGCGCAAGGAATTAATTACACCGCGGTGTTTATTCAATCGCCGCGTGGTGAGTGGTGGTGTTCTCCAGTACACAATCCGCACCGCTATTGATCGGAATCAGTAGCTATCTATGTCAAGCGCGTCATACTAAAGAGTACAAACAGAGAGAACCCTGCTCAAATTCCTACTCCTACACAAAACACAAGCTCCTGCTGCAGTTAACAAATAAGATTTATTATATAAGACCACGTAGTTCTACGTCACCACTGCGTACAACCTCATAGGACTGTCCCTTATAGTTTTGACGTAGGACTACGTGTGTGGTTTCTATATGGGGGTACACTTTGTGAAAACCGAAAATGGAACATGTAACAAAATTATGAAATATTTTGAACGCTCATAACTCAGCTGCCCCTAGACTAATTTCAATAATTTTATCACCAATCGATCAGATATATTGCTACGCATCTGTTCAGTTTAAGACTTTATCATTTTTCAAATTGTCGCTATTGAAAATTGCACGAATGTGCAACTGTTGCTATAATAATTAAATGATCACCGATTGCATGCGAAAAGCGATTTCCCAAACACAGATTTCAAAGTTAAATTTCATCCGGTCTTACCAAACGGTGTTCATTCAATCACCGCGTGGTGAGTGATGGTGTTATCCAGTACACAACGAAAGGCTGTCTGGAAGCAGCAAGCTGCAGCTCACATGAGCATCGAAAGAAAGAAGAAGAAGCGGCACCGCCATGGATCGGAATCAGTAGCTCTTCGTGAGTCGCTGTGGGCCATCTATGTCAAGCGCTTCATACCAAAGAGTATAAACAGAGAGAACCCCGCTCAAATTCCTATTCCTACACAGAACACAAGCTCCTGCTGCAGTTAACAAATAAGATTAATAAGACCACGTAGTCCTACGTCACCATTGCGTACAACCCCATAGGGCCTTAACGCTTCGAGGCAAGTTTCTTTTGACCGAAATCCTTGGATGTCTGCTTGTTTAATGTGACAGGGACCCTCGTTACTTCCGATTTGATAGTACTCAATTAAGGTTCCCTTAGTAATTTTCAGATTCATGCTTAGTACGTGCTTTCAGGATTCGCCTTAACCAGCGAAACAGTTGCACTCGAACACGTCGTTCTGGTCCTCAAAATTGAATCTTGGAAATATTTCCGAAGCGGACCAAACCAGCCGTTACGACCGCCAGGTAGACCACAAATTAATATTCAAACCACTCGCTCGATCATGTTGTGATGTTGTTCCTACGCAGTAACTAATTCCATCAAAATTCAAAAAATCCACCTCCCATTCCCTTTCAACCCTTTTGCTTCCATCACGCCCTCACAAGGAAGGCAATGATTAAAAGGAACACGCTACACGAAATGCGTTTGAAATTTTATGATTTAGCTCGTAAAACGCGCTTCCAATTCAAACGGCGTCCCATAAATAAAACAGCCAAATTACCTCTCACATTAAGATAATTGAAAATGCCTCCCTGTGCGGCTGGCGGCGCGGCGGGTACGCGGTGGGGGTGTGTTGTTTCTGTTTGTACCGCGTGCCCGGGCCTCTGCTTCGGGTGCCGGTGAGAGGAGAATTTAAAGGCTCAAAAATAAAACAACCCGGATAACATATTCACGCCACGTCTGGAATGAGGAGCTCACATGAATCAAGTTGCTTCTTTTGATGCGACCTCACAGAGGTTCTAGCCCAGCGTTTCGCAGCTTGAGGGACGTGATTCGGTGTACGAGGTTCCCAGCTGTTCCTCGGGAAAATGAAAATCGAAAAGAATCCTTTCTCGAGTCACCTCCCAGGGGGAATCCGAGATATGCTGTTCTATTTCCAATGTGAATCTCTCGTCAAAGCAGAGACAAAAATAACGAAAGATTCGGAAAGGATGCATCTTTCCAAATTTATCGAATTTCCCCCGGTTGGAAAAGAGAGATGAGACAAAATTAGTCTCTCACTCTCTTTCTCCGCTTGCAAACGGAGGAATTTCTTGCATCAGGATTCATGTTTCGATTTTCCTTGTTTCGACCGACGACGACGACGATGGCACCAAAGAAAAGCGGTCCGTGCAACAACGATGTCGACATTGGATTCAAGTCATCAAGTCGGAATTCAAATCCTCATAAGCTCGTCATTGACGTCGTCGTCGTCGTCGTCGTTAGTGTGAACAATGTGTACGAGCTTTGTCAAGGGCGATGCGATGGGAATTCGATAGGGATCGGAGCTGGGAAGATTTTGAAAATCTCGATGATGGCGGTGACGAACGACCGTAATAATGTTCGATATCACGTTCGAACGGAACGGAACGAATACACGGATTTCGGTGGGGGAATTTGGGACTCGCTACAATATCGGATGTGTGTGTGTGTGTGGATCAATGATCCTTCGGGATATGTTTGAGACGTATCGTTTGCGTGATGAAATGATGAGCTGATGGTTTGTTTCGGTGATTTCGGGTACGTGAGTAATGGAAATTGGAATTTGTGGCGGTCGTTTTAAGCGAAACTGAGAGATCCGGAATGCAAATTGAATTGGGTTTTTATTAGGAAGCTGGCGTTTTATACATTTTAAAGATAAAATAATATGAAATGTGAGGACTGTTGGACAAAATGGATAGAAGGTCTCTTAATTGAATGAAATTTTTCCTGTTGAAAACATGTTTCAGATTATATTTTTTTGCGGATTACACAGATTATTTCCTTATAATTTCACTACGATGCTGAGTTATTTCTTTTTCAAAATACGTGATGTCCGGGAAAATCCAAAAACTCAAAAATTCCTCCCTTTTAGCAATTACATTTTTCAACCATTCGTGATCCATAAACAGAAAACATTACCAAATTTGATCTTGTCCTAGTACTCCTACTGTTTTCGGTCGTCAAAGTTTAGAGTTGGGCATTCCGTAGTTGACCGATCCTTTTCAAACTTGCAGACAATACAGTATAACCAATTAGTAAGCTTTTGGCATATTTATTTCATTCAACTTCAATACCATAACCGTACGTTCGCACCTTACGCTTAACTCCACTCATTAGGTTCTGTACAACATCTGGCTGCAGCTTCGTTCTGTACGGAAACCCACTTTTTCTTCATGTCTTCCTCAGATTTGACCTCCTTGCGATGCTTCCGTAGTGTCTGCTGCATAATAGCCCAGTATTTGTCGATGGGCCTTAGTTCCGGTTTATGTCCTCGGGTACGAAAGTGACCCCGTTGGCTTTGTACCACTCCAGGACAACATTTGAATAGTGGCTAGATCCAACCAGAAGATCGTAGGGCCTTCGTGTTGCTTCAACAGAGGAAGCAGACGCTTCTGTAGACACTCATTGAAGTAGATCTTCCCGGTTACAGTCCCGGTAGTCACGAACGGCGCACTCAGTTTGCCACATGAGCAGATCGCGTATTTCTTGGCAAACTTTGAATGTTTCTGCTTCCTTACTTCCTCCGGAACATTAACAAATTATTATTAACAAATCCGCCTTGACGTAAGTCTCATCATCCATGACGAGACAATGATGAGGCTTTGTCAGCATCTGGGAGTACAGTTTCCGGGCCCGTGACTTTCCCACCGTATTTTGCCGTTCATCACGATTTGGAGCCTTCTGCACTTTGTACGTATGCAGTCATTGGCTCTCTGAACGAAAGACTTGGACAGATTCAACTTTTTGGCCACATCCCTGACCAAAGCATTGGGATTCCGCTTAAACGCTTTCACGACACGCTTGTGATCCTTCCATGAACATCCAATCTGACCGCATTTCTCCTTCTGTTCGATACTCAGAGTTTCGTAGTAACGTTTAATCACACGACTCACCGTTGACTACACGATTCCGAGTTGTTTTCCGATGTCCCGATGAGAGAGTTGAGGATTTTCCAGGTGCTTGCGCAAAATCAATTCCAGGGCTGTTACAACAGGCGCGGATTTCGCGAATTTCGCGGATTTCGCGGATTTCGCGAATTTCGCGGATTTCGCGAATTTCGCGGATTTCGCGATATTCGCGGATTTGTCGCGGATTTGAATTTTCAGTCGCGAAAATCGCCGAAACATTAAATGATGTCGCGAAAATCGCGAAGGGACTGATGTGCTGTCACAAAAATTGTGGAATTCATTGTAATCTTTCCGTCCCGGATTATTTTGCTGTCATCAATTTTGTTGTTCATTTGGCTCTCAATTTTTTACCGGTTCAAACCAAACACCCTGCAAATAATCGAGAAATGATCTCAATTCCAGAATTCCTTTTTTTTTCCAATATGAACATAGCATTTTTCGTTGTCAAATCATAAACGAATCTTATATATGCGAGCAATTGCCATGTATACCGGATATTCTAGGTTCTCCAAATCGTCCTGGAGTTCAATTGATTTGTTCTACTATATCAACCAAGACTCCAATAATGTCTGTAGTATCGAAATATGTCCAAACAGATTCAAAGTGTCTATGTGGATTGTACCCGACCTATTGTTACATATACAAGATGTTATAAGTTCTGAAATCATTCTGGAGATTAGATTATTTTTCTACTAGATCACCAAAGACTAATTCAATATCTATAGTATCGAAATAGGCCCAAACAAATTTGCAGTGTCTATGTGGATCATGCCAACCTATTTCCATGTATGCCAAATGTAACACTTCATTGTGTATCTTCGTTCACGCATTTAACGGTTGATTTGAATATTATCAGTTCCGCGAACTACTCGCCGCAGCGCTGGCATCGGATCACTTTGACGTTTCTATACATTCTATTGAACTTTTATGCAACATTGTTTGCGGGTTAGCGAGCAAGCTTGTTTTCCGCGAGAAGCCCGAGAGATGTCGTTACTGAGGTCCTATGTTTTGAGATACAATGTTTTCAAGAAAAACTTTTTCAAAGAGTTACGTCTGTTTGTCTGTGGTTCTAGGATTTCCAAATCGGTAATTCGATACTACAGATATTATCCTAGTCTTTGTTGATCTAGCTAAACAAATTATCTGAACTGCAGGACAATTTGGAGAACCTAGATCATCTGGTATACGTGGAAATGATTAAACATTATCCATATAGACACTATGAATCTGTTTGGATATATTTCGATACTACAGACTTTATCCCAGTCATGGTTGATCTAGTAGAATAAATCATCTGAACTCCAGAACGATTTGGAGAACTTAAAACATCTGGTATACATGACAATAGTTCATGCATGATCCACATATATACTGTGCATCTGTCTGGAAATATTTCGATAGTAAAGTCATTGTCCCAATCTCGGTTGATCTAGTAGATCAAATTATCTGGACTCCAGGCCGATTTGAAGAACCTTGAACATCTGGATTACTCGCCGGCGCCGGTGGTGTAGTGGTAAGCGTGACTGCTTTCTAACACCCCAATGGGTCTGGGTTCAATCCCAGCCGAGGTCGGTGGGATTTTTCTGAGGAATAAAAATCTCCGGTCACGTCTTCCTTCGGAAGGGAAGTAAAGCCGTTGGTCCCGGCCCATGTGTGTTGTGAATGGGTGCGATATCCTACGCAGGTGTGGAAGCTGCCTTCCTGCACATTCGATTTCCGTCAATGGATGGCAATCGATGCCGTCGGTGATTGGCACTAGATTGCGGAACAGAGACCGACGTTAAATAAAGGAATGAAGATCTGGATTACTCGGAAATAGATCATGCATGATCCACATAGAAACTTTGAATCTGATTGGACATTTTTCGATACTACAGACATTATTGCAGGCTTGGTTGATCTAGTAGAACAAATCAACTGATGTCCTGGACGATTTGGAAAACCTATAATTTCCGGTATACATAGTAATAAGTCGTGCATGACCCATAAAGTCACATATATACGATTCGGTTATTATTTGACAACAAAAAGTGCTAGGTTCACATTAGAAATAAAAAAAAATCATGAAAATGTCTCACCATTGGACAGAACCCAAGGAATATCCGTGTAAATACACAACCGTGACGTGACCAGCAAGTGTGACTTATGAAACTCTGGTAATTTCTCGATTATGTGCAGGGTATTTGGTTTGAATCGGTACAAAATTGAGAAAACTAGAGCTAAATTAACTACAAATGGCTTGAAATGCCATGTAGTAGTATACAAATGCTATTTTTAGACAATGAAAACAGTTTTTTTTTGTCGCGGATTAGTATTTTGAAGTCGCGGATTTCTTTTGAGAAATCGCGGATTTCGCGGATCAAATTTAGAAAATCTTGTAACAGCCCTGCAATTCGCGACGTTGATTTTCGGGTGACGCAATTTTTTCCAATTTTCGAAAAACTGACAGCGATAGAAATACAGTGTAAACAATACACTCTAAACTGCTTCTACTCGAATTTTCAAGATAAAATACCCAATGGGTAATTTTCTACAGCGTTTATTCCGTCATGAAATTTTAAGTGAGACACCCTTTATTCAACCTAAAGATAATAATCATCCTTCTCCCAATTGATGCTCATTCCTCTAAAGATATTGTTTTATGAGAATCGTTTTTTGCGAAGTGGGTTATACACTTTGAGTCTTAAGCACTGATATCAACAATCAAGGGAAAAACTATTGAATCTTTTCTTAAGATAGAAGCCTGTGGACCCATCAAATTGATAATACTGGTTGTACTGGTTACAACAGGTAGAACCCCGACAATTCCGCAATTGAGTCCAGCCAGTCGAATTACTTTTAGGTTCCTTAAAAATCTTATTCATTGGGCTGTTGAAAATGAGTTGATTTCTTTTAGTGTAATGCATAATATCAATGCTACAAGCCTTTTATGTATGTATGTAAGGGATACCACTCATTGCTGCAGGGCACAGCCAATAGACAGTGGACTGTCCACCTTGTATGACTTGATCAAGTACGATACCTGGTTGAAATCAATTTACCATTGTATTAAGGGAGGGTGGACCCGTAAGCACAGACACTTACGCATGATCCTCATGAGCAAGGAAAATCTCCTTCAAATGATAAAAATGTTCCAACCCGATACAGAACAAGCTATCATACGAGGGGATGTTCCAATGAGTGGGGAGAATAGCCCACCTTCAATTTACGAAATGTTAACAACAGAGAGTTGGCAGTTCCACTCTCCCCATCCAAATCGTTTCAATCAGGCTGGTCCCATCCCTACCCAATGATTATACGTATGTTATGTTTGTACGAACATATATGGGTCATTCCAGCTCAAGTGGGTACACCACCTGTGGTCGATGTCACCGATATTTTGGCATTCTGAACAAACGTCTTTTTTGATTTTGCTTTAAAGTGCCCAGATCCTTCTGAGCTACAACCCGGGATTTTAAGCTTGTTATAGATACGTTGAAAAAATGAGATTTTAACTCTAGTAATAAACTGTATTTGATTTTGCGTTGCAAAAATTAAGTGAGAAATGCTCGCTGCACATCTCGGATTTTAGGTGTAAAAATTCATTGGTGTTGATTCAAATGATAAGATTTACCTACTCTTTGCATGTTTACAGTAAACTATGATCCTAATCTATCAATTGCTTTAAAGAAAACTAAATTTCAACAACTGAGTGAAAAGTTATTAACAAATCAGCAGTTGGTGTGTACAACTGTGCGTGCCAAGCATGGTCAGTGGTTCCGTGCACCGAGTATCTGCTCAGCGAGCACAAAGCAAAACGGCGAGAATTGTTTACATTTGTTGTAAGACGCGGTGGCCGGGTAGGCAAATTCTGTACGTCAATTCTCTTGGAATAGAACTTTTTGCTTTTATTCAATTTGCGAACAACCATCTGCTGTTAAACTAAAACAAATTTAATTACTTTAGCTAATATTTCCATTTGAACTTTCTAAGTTTCCATTTGACCCTTGTTGTGAACTTTTCGACTACTTCAATTATGTCTGTTCTGGTGGTTATCATTCGAAGTTCCCTCGTGTATTGTTTAAACAATTAAAGTGTTATAATTTTGTAGGCTCTTTTTTGTTAATCCCAACGCTTTTTTGCAGCTGGCAATCTGGTCCCATAACGTTTAAGTCATCTCAATTGATTGCAAGTTTAATTGAACTCTTCACGTAGGTACCTTTCAACCATTCGGTGGATAAACGCCATATTACATGCTTTACGCAGGCAAAAAATAATACGCCTTGATAGTTTTTTTTTTGCGATTCGATCCAATCTAAAATTCCCTTAAATTGGCCATAACGTCCACACCGGCAATGAATTATTCCGGTGACCTTCAGCCCCGTGCGTAGAACACCGGCTCTTCGTAAGAAATTACTCCTATCAAACAAGAGACTTTCCTAACATCAACCAATAAATCCGTCCCGCCATGGCGAGCCCTAGCGCTGAGTCATTCAATCACTTCAGCCCGATGCTT
The DNA here is from genome assembly GCF_037179485.1 of Ochlerotatus camptorhynchus. NCBI lineage: Eukaryota > Metazoa > Arthropoda > Insecta > Diptera > Culicidae > Ochlerotatus > Ochlerotatus camptorhynchus. The sequence goes on from NW_027041528.1 coordinate 41,129, forward strand.
CGATCCACGTGTGTGTGTCCAATTCTGAACAATGACCTGCAGAAAAAAAAACGAACAGCTCTAACGAGGCACTTTTTGCTACTTAGTATCGATAGAAAGATCAAAACTAAACAAACAGAAAACAAAAAAAAAATCCTTGTATAACCGTGTCCAAACTGCATTATGGCATATTCAATTACCTCCAAATATGCAACGTTTAGAAGCCGAGCGGTTCATGGAGGTTCCCTTACTGAAACGTGCGTATCGGTTACATTTAATGAAGCTCGAGTGGCGATGTTTATTCTTATAATTCAATCGGTGGCTCGAAAACATCCGAGTCATCAACTAATAGGCAGACCGAGAAGCGTCGATGAAGGCAAAAAGTTGTATTTTTTTGACGAGTTGGTCAACACTTCAAACACTGACGCCCATTCCGGGGAGGGTGCTTCAGCTAACTACAAAACGCGTGTCTTGAAACGTGAGTAGGTTACTTCAAATGCACCGTTTCCGTTTGGATTGTGGTTATGTGATGTTGGGAAATTTCTTTTTGTCGGAAGTCTTCGTTTGGGGATCCTCGAATTATGCAGTTTACTTGGAGGTTTGACCTACATTGACATCGAAATTGCATCCAGTAATACAATCAAAAGCGCGAACCTCGTTCTGTATGAGAGCAAAAATATTGCCTAAACGAGGTTCCCGACTAGTCCCAATCAATATTAAAGGCCAATCAATATTCAACGTTCAAAGTTAACGTTTCCTTTCACTTTCAAGCCGTCAAATGTAAATTCCGGCGAAAAATCAATCAAAAAAAATCGAATTATCCTAATTCAGCGAAAATGGTTTTCCACCTTCGTGGAGCCCCTTCCACAAAATCAAAAAAAAAGGTTGATTCAGGCGTGGTATTTTAATCAAGCTGCCCCTTATTTTTCGCCGTCTCGGTCACCACCGGAAACCGCGAGGAAAATAAAAAAAAAATATATAAGGATGTGCTCGATCGAACTGCAATCAATCAAAATGCTGAAAGCAGCACTTTTTTCCTGCCCATGGATTTCAACTTTTTACGCGCAACTAAAACCGGTCCGGATTTAAGGTTGAGGTGATTAATGCATTTATCGAAGATTTGTAACCTCAGTGTGTTGCTCGATCTATTAAATTCGCTCACGAGCAACGATCATCCTTGAAATGTTCTACGCTTCCATTCACAAGTAATTCGTGTGCTGCGTGTATGTTAGAAGAACCTGTCTCCGGAGACCCGTGTTCAGATTTATCTTACCCGAAGTAACAATCCATCACGACGACGATAAACTCCCGTGCGAAGCACCGAGTGTTGTTCTTTCCACGGATCGTCTGTCAACTCTGTACGATTTGGGTCAAACCCGGCAGCACTCGCTCTCGACACTATTTCTGCTGGTGCTGCTGCTGTGCTCTCCCCCGCACTCTACTCGTATAAATTCTAAATCAATTTTTTCGCCATCCAACATATGCCGGCAAAACTTGTGAGCCTTGAGCCGTAAAACGTTTTCTCGTTCATCAACGCCTGCAAGCGAGCTAGCAAAAAGCACCGAAAGTTGAAAACACTACACAGTAATGGTTCTGCTTTGCTACACTGCTACTGTGAACGACGGTTTTGAGCGAGTGCTAAAGGGGACAGCATGGACCGGGGGTGGGTAATATCTGTGTTTTGCCCTTAAGTCAAGTTGATTATAAATTGTGTACCTCATCATCACATCCCGGTGACAACGACGACGACGACGACGACGACGATGACAATGAGCGATGGGGTGACGACGCGACGGTAATCGTACCATGCAAAGTCGATAAAGTTGCTCTCCCAAGTGCTTTCGAGCTGTTCATTAAGGGACTGGAGCTGAAGTGCAAAGAAATGGTAGCAACTAACTGTCATTATACCGTACCTAAAATGCAAAATGCGTGTCGATGCTGTTAACAAGCTCGCTTCTCGGCAACTCGGCTGACTATTACGCCCTTTGTCTTTTTTTTCCTTGAGTACCAATGCTACCGACGCCAAGGAGGCAGCTCCCACACCTGGACCCTACCTCTAGACCCATCAACTCATGGACCGGGGACCAACGGCTTTATTTCCCTTCCGAAGAAAGGCGTGATCAGAAATTTCATGCTTGAGAAAATCCCGATGGTGCCGACTGGGATTAAACCCAGGCCCCATCGGCGCCGCTAACGAGATGGTTGATTTCTTTTGCTTAGAAGTAATTTCATGACCGAAAAAACGCAATTTTCCAACAAGAAATTGCATAAATGCTCTACAATATGGGCCTTTAAATTTTGGACGTTTAGACTACATAGCAAAGTAAAAGTGTTGTGAAATTTCATTTTTTTTCCCTGCATTTTTTACATGTAAAAACATGTAAATTAACAGGAAAAAGTGTGTCATTCCATATCATTTAACATGAAAGCGCCGGTGGTGTAGTGGTAAGCGTGATTACCTCTCACCCCAGCAGGCCTGGGTTCAATCCCAGTCGGCGCCGCCGGGATGTTCTGAGGCATAACATCTCTGATCACGCCTTCCTTCGGATGGGAAGTAAAGCCGTTGCTCCTCGGTTCAAGAGTTAATGATGGTTTTTTTTTTTTTTTTTTTTTTTCTTTATTATAGAGATTTTTAGCCTGAGGCTAGTTCATCTCTTAAGTTAATGATGGGTCGATAGGTAGGGTCCAGGTGTGGGAGCTGCCTTCCTGGCGTCGGTAGCATTGGTGCTCAGCACGGAAAACAAGATCGACGGAAAACAAATCAAGCAAAAAAAAAATTATCATCGTGTAAGTTTACATGACTTGCATGTACACTCCCGATCATAAGTTTAAGGACACCCCTAAAAAAACATGACAAATTTGTTATGTTCATATCTCTGTTTCGTTACGTCCAATTTTCGTTCTCTTTAGATCATTTGAAAGGTATTGAATAGAACTTTTCTCGTAAGCAAATTGTTCAATATAATTTTCAAATTTTGTGAGCTAAAAGTTCACCCAAAGTTACAACATTTTTCAAAATTTACTCTGAAAAATCGTGACTGATTTTCTCAGAATTGGGTTGGTTAAATTTTGAAATAAAAGTAGTAGTAGAACACTTATGCTATACCATTCATACCATTCTAATAACCTTTGGAGATCGAAAATTGAACGTAAAATGAGTGATCATCGAACAAAACATATTTGCATGGTTTTTTGGGGGTGTCATTAAACTTATGATCGGTAGTGTAAACTTACATATTTGAAGCAGTTACATACCAAAAGCTGTAAAATTACAGGTGCAATTTCATAACATTCTCAATTTGTTATGGCTTGTAACATATTTCGTCACATGTAATTTTCTTTGTTTTTTGTGTGAAGGCTATTTTTTCACTTGCCATAGAATAGCTCAAAATTCTTCAATTAAATTAATACAGGGTGTTTGGTTCCGGGTTTTACATATTTTCAGGGTAGATAGGGCTCCTAAAGTTATGAAAAAATCCCCATGAAACATAGGGTCGGAAATGACTGCTATGTGAGTTATTCAACATTTTATGTTTTTTTGTTTTGCCAACTTTGGTTAGCTATATTTTTTTAATCTTAATGTGGTTTTCTGATTTCAACATACCAAATGAAAGATTAAAGTCTTAGCTATCAATGCTGTCTAGAAAAGAACTCGATTAAAGTTAATTATCATACATTAAAATTGAAAAGTATGTTGAAAGTTCCGAAAAAACTGGTGAAATTTCATATATTTTAGTGTTTTTAAGTTGAAAATTTTCATTTCTGTTTATTTAGTTGTTCTACAAAACATTATCCATGCAGTTCCCTAGATTTGTGTCTTTGGTAGTAACCTTGTAGGCTTTATGGTTTCTTCGTAATTATTGATTTAATACAGCCATAAAAACTTGTGACGTTTTCTTAAAATGCGCTATAGTCACCCTATTCATTCGTACGTTCGGCTGTTGTAGTGGACTACGAACATGAAAATTTGGTAGAATGTTATTGTAGATGTTTAGCTACATTCTTAACTTTTGATTACCGCACATCTCCTGCGCCGAAAGAAAACATAACTGCGGAGATGTTTCGCGGTATCGAATATTGCTCAGTCTCAGCAGAAAGCACAACGAGAGACACCGAATTGGCGAATTCTGAGAGCGGAAGGGAGAGAAGTAGGTAGTGGTAATAAGTCGAGGTCCTTTTTATTTCATAGCACTCGCAGCTCAGCTGCGGTGCTGTTTCGATGGAGGAGTGTGGAGCTCCGCTGCTTCTGTATACACACTTAGATTTTTTTACAGGAGTTAGTATTTTTACTGAATTTTTGGATTACTGACTCGGCTAAAATTCAAATGACTGTTATTCGTAAAGATTGGATAAAATCGATTTTTTTAATTTTCATCATTACAAGGGGTTAACAGATGTTAGTCTGTAAAATTTGGTAACACATTTCTCAACTTTGAATTTTTCACAGATTTTTAAAATTTTACCGAAGAGTTCCGCAATTCAAAAACTCGGTAAAAATTACTGACTCGATAAGTGTGTACTGATGTAGGCTAGCATGTGGAGGGTATTCTCGGGCTAGTGAATGCCACCCATCCCCACTTATAATTCAGTAATACACTATTTTTTCATTTCTGTTTGATATGTTTACATAGTTTGACAAACAGAAATAAGCATTGCAGCGTAGTTACCAATTTTCCAATTCATTGACTTCAGATAACTGTTCAAAGTCCCAGATTTTTTATAACGGAATCATGAACAAAAAACCAAAGACCACTATGACAAACGTGATCGTGAACTTCGAGTTGATCTCGGGCACTATTGTGATTTGAGGCACTAAATTATCATCACAGTTTGGTTATTGTATGTTTTCCGGTAGCAGATAATGGACTCCTGGAAAAAGCGAAGTGGAACCAGAGCCCGAGGTTCTGAATCGTTTCACCTTAAAACAATTTCTATGTAAAGATCCTTCAGACCGATCACGTTTGTCATAGTGGTTTTTGGTTTTTTGTTCATGATTCCGTTATAAAAAATCTGGGACTTTGAACAGTTATCTGAAGTCTATGACTTGGAATATTGGTAACTACACTGCAATGCTCATTTCTGTTTGTCAAACTTTGTAAACATATCAAACAGAAATGAAAAAATAGTGTATTACTGAATTATAAGTGGGGATGGGTGGCATTCACTAGCCCGAGAATACCCTCCACATGCTAGCCTACATCAGTACGCACTTATCGAGTCAGTAATTTTTACCGAGTTTTTGAATTGCGGAACTCTTCGGTAAAATTTTAAAAATCTGTGAAAAATTCAAAGTTGAGAAAATGTGTTACCAAATTTTACAGACTAACATCTGTTAACCCCTTGTAATGATGAA